>NC_135549.1:32087331-32089831 GCF_964340395.1 Glandiceps talaboti | reverse complement strand
GTCAACAATAGGGGCATCGATTTCCATCTTCCATGGTCCTACGCTAACTCTTGGAAACATCATCGTGAAGCTCATAGTCGTTTCGCTACCAATTGAGGTGTGAATAGCGCCACCAGTAGGCGATTCGAGTAAAACTAATTCAGAAGAAACCATGGTAATATTGATTATATCGGACACATCTGTCGTGAAAGTGTCACCGACCATGACACTTTCTTTTGCTGTTATTACTGCCATCAGAGTAAGTTCATCACCGGGAGCAACCGTATCTGAAAATATACCAGATGTAAACTGTCAAAGCCTTTAGATATTTGCCCCTACAGACATTAATTCTATAACTATCATACACGATATACCCCTTACTTGGCAAATTATTTATACCAAGCTATGTTAAATTTGAAGCGTACATACTTGAGATATTGCCTAATTACCGGAAACAATTAATTAGGCGAATGAATTATTAAAATAACTACCGTACATCCACAAGCTCTATAAGATCCATACACTTTGTCATTATCAATGTATGTACACAATTATATGAAGTTTATATTGTCCAGATTTGGCATGGTTAAAAAAGCTACATCAGCAAACTTTTAAGGACATTCACATTTTGTGTAATTGATGTATGTAGGATACTAAATGGAATTTGAAGTGTGTATTCTTTAAGTTATAGCCTAATTCCTGAAAATCATAAATTATGAAATTACTCATTAGAGTTAAAAGCTACATTGGCAATTCAATTTAATTCAATTCATCAATTATGTAAATACCTCATTAATATTCAGTAGATGTTTACCAAAAACTTCACTATTAGCCATTACCTTTAAAATTAGGTGTATCAAATTTAGTTTAATTGAGCGAGCCATTTTTGAGAAAACTATGCTACAGACAGACAGCCAGACAGACAGACACATCACCATACTGTAACCTTCCCTCATGGATGGTAAAAAGGAACAGCGATATTTAAAAAAAAAACAGGCAGTTATTTAGAACACTAAAATATGAAATAGTTTTAGTATTACATATATCATATTGCATACAATAATGTACGCATAATTACAATAGTCCTTTCCCAAAAGAGATTTGTGGACAAGTTATAAGTACTAGTTTCTGTCTATCACTATATTTAATGATGGACTTACACCTTATACCACAGTCTGTGCAGTCGGTTCCGTAGTTACAAGTGAACATCGAAGAACCTGGACCTCCGTCACCACAAATAGTGTTGTTTCCGTAACTATAACCACCGCAATCATCGCTACACTGTTCTCCCTCTGTGTCAAGAAATATGGCATTGGTAGCAATATTAAAAGAATGTCTATGGTATTGTAAAGTCACAATCATTTCTACTGTTTACAAATCATACAATTTCCTACCTAATATTTAAAAACTGGACTGTTTCAATACCTACCTAATATTTCAAAGGTGGACTGATTCAATACCTACCTAATATTTCAAAGTTTGACTGTTTCAATACCTACCTAATATTTCAAAGCCGGACTGTTTGAATACTTACCTAATATTTCAAAGCTAGACAGTTTGAATACCTACCTAATATTTCAAAGCTAGACTGTTTGAATACCTACCTAATATTTCAAAGCTGGACTATTTGAATACTTACCTAATATTTCAAAGCTGGACTGTTTCAATACCTACCTAATATTTCAAAGCCGGACTGTTTGAATACTTACCTAATATTTCAAAGCCGGACTGTTTGAATACCTACCTAATATTTCAAAGCTGGACTATTTGAATACCTAACTAATATTTCAAAGCCGGACTGTTTCAATACCTACCTAACATTTCAAAACTGGACTGTTTCAATACCTACCTAACATTTCAAAGCTAGACTGTTTGAATACCTACCTAACATTTCAAAGCTAGACTGTTTCAATACCTACCTAATATTTCTAAGCCAGATAGTTTGAATACCTACCTAATATTTCAAAGCTGGACTGTTGGAATATCTACTTAATATTTCAAAGCTGGACTGTTTGAACACTTACCTAATATTTTCGTCGTTAGAGTACCGATAAATCTGCAGCTATCTTGTTTTAATCGTTTGATTAACTGTTTCCAAATGTTTGAAGTAACAGCTGTTTCCTGATGATAATAGTGTAAACGGTACTATTACGACATGTGTATTCAGATCGATATTGGGATGTTAATTCTTAAAACAAGCAAACAAGACAAAGTGTTTGTCTCGATAAAGCATGATTATAATCATATCGTTGTATAAGTCCAAACTTTTATAAGGGACCGGGCTGTTTGTCCAGCCAGGGGGGGGGGATTCTTCCTTTGGGCTGAAAAAACCCACCTACCCCCCCCCCCATCTGTAACACCAAATCCAGGCTGCCCCCCCAGTCACTTAGTTCTAAAACATGATAACCCCCCCCCCCCCACCATATATCATATTCACAGAACATGTATTGTTTTGATCGTGACTATTGTAATATTTGATCGTAATATTTACAAGCTTTGAAAAGCTAACGTAAATGTAAGT
>NC_135549.1:31997331-32082331 GCF_964340395.1 Glandiceps talaboti | reverse complement strand
TATGTATGTATGTATGTATGTATGTATGTCTGCCTGTTTGTCTCTGTCTGTCTGTCTCTATGTATGTCTGTGTCTCTTGTCTGTCTATCTGTCTGTCTGTCTGTCTGTCTGTCTGTCCCCCTCTCTCTCTCATCTGTTATTTTTTGTCTTTCCATATATCACTTTCACTGTCAACACAACTCCATAAAAGTCATTGAGTTAATTGAGTATGGTTTCGTTCCTCACGGTAGTATAATTCCTCACAGGGTACATTTCACGTCCTTGTGTGTGAGTGATTGTTTATATGTTAGTGACAAATTAATGCAAGCAATAAATTGTATTTTCTTTCGTGCGAAATGTTATTTTGATTTGTCGCTTCTTTTAATCTAGTCATTAAAGAGCTTGTGTTTATATGGCTGGAGGGTGAAACACTTGTATGGTGGTTAGGAGATTTGTAGATTCACTCAATGTATCATCTCTGCATAAATCATGGAATGAAGCCATTTTAATGGGGTCACCATCACGCAACAACTAGCTAAACAAAAAACCAGGATTTAATCTAGGTACGTCGTTGTGAAAACACAACTTAAAACGGTTTCATAACTGTTGCAAGTTACAGCAGATTAGTTCTAGATTCTTACAACGTTGTGACAGAGATACAAATTACACATTGATATTCAGATAGCACTTCGATACATGAAACTTTGCCGAGTTTTACGTTTTTATGAAAAATGCTATATTCGAGGTGCTGAGAGAAATTGTTTGAAATCATTCGAAGCAAATCAACAGTAGTTTATTTTCTTTTGGACTTAAAATTGTGATGTTATTAACTTAAACTTCTTGAAATAAAAAAGCCTTCTCAGATGCTAAACTAGTTGAAGATTAAAGTCGTTTTGTACTAGGTAAATACTGAAAGCAAAAGACAGTAAAACTGGTTTGGTAAAACCTTAACTTTCATATGGTCAAAATATCTGTCACATCATTTACATGTTAGATCAAGATATAATATATAACCAATATTAACATCAACCGAAAACTGTGTACAAGAACACAATATCACTACGAATTAACTGATGTTTTATCAAGTTATATATTACGATATGTATTCAACTACGAATTTTACAATTGAAAGTATGAATCGAACCAGGATCTCCCGTGAAATGGGTGTCACAGCAAGGAAGTTACTTACCGACAGAACAGACTCCATTTGTGAGTAAACACAGACTGAGAAACCCAATCCACAACATGTTTGCACTGCTGTATGAGATTACATCGGTAGCGTTTCTTTGACAGTAACCGGCGTCCTTTGGTCGTGTACAGATGATATGAGGGAAATGATCGTGGACACGGAGTGCGTCAGTTACCATGGTTACAGGTAAGTCATGTGAGTTTGTGGGAGTGCACCTTTGTACACAGGACAAACAACATTAGGAACATATTTCCCTAGATATTATCATTATAGTGTTTACTTGTGTGTATGTTTTCATATTTCTTAACTCCTGACGTGCATAACAAAGTTTCTTACGTGGAAGACGTCTCAGCTCATACAAGACATACGGTATTTAAACACAGTCCTGCCCCATTTACTACATTATTATCATTATGCAAATAAGTCTCATTACTATATTCTAAGTCATTTATGCAAATAAGTAATAAAACAAGTATGTTATATGAAGCATTCATGGCATCATTTGTATGAATTCAGTGGGCATCACAACTGCATATTTCACGACATCTGTATGAATTCAGTAGGCATCACAACTGCATATTTCACGACATCTGTATGAATTCAGTAGGCATCACAACTGCATATTTCACGGCATCTGTATGAATTCAGTGGGCATCACAACTGCATATTTCACGGCATCTGTATGAATTCAGTGGGCATCACAACTGCATATTTCACGGCATCTGTATGAATTCAGTGGGCATCACAACTGCATATTTCACGGCATCTGTATGAATTCAGTGGGCATCACAACTGCATAATTCAGTGGGCATCACAACTGCATATTTCACGGCATCTGTATGAATTCAGTGGGCATCACATCTGCATATTTCACGGCATCTGTATGAATTCAGTGGGCATCACATCTGCATATTTCACGGCATCTGTATGAATCCAGTGGGCATCACATCTGCATATTTCACGGCATCTGTATGAATCCAGTGGGCATCACATCTGCATATTTCATGTTATCATTAGTATGAACTCAGTGGGCATCACACCTGCATATTTCAGACGTTTATCCTAAATAAAGTTGTTGACGTGTACATTCAGAATTATTAATGCTACATATATCATGTATATCTGTCAGATGTCAAATGTGCTCGCTGTTTCAATAATTTGGTATTCTAACTTTGTTTCCCTCCGCGTCTGGCAAACCTCGGGCTGTCATTTTTTAATAAACATTTTGACACAGTATTTGTGAAAAACGAAAGAACTCAGACATTTGTTGTATAATAGTGAATTGATTATGTGCACTTATTTGTGTACCTGTACATGTTCGAATGTTGTTTGTTTAAAATTACCATCAACAATTCCAAGTCAGTTGATTCACAACATAGTGTGTCTCTCTCTCTCTCTCTCTCTCTCTCTCTCTCTCTCTCTCTCTCTCTCTCTCTCTCTCTCTCTCTCTCTCTCTCTCTCTCTCTCTCTCTCTCTCTCTCTCTCTCTCTCTCTCTCAACGTATTAGTAGTTTTCTTCTCCTAGGTATTCAACTGCATGTAAATTAATTTGAGACTATAATTTGATTGTCCCACGAGACGATCATTGTACAATCTGCAATTTGACTAGGTTTTGCAGATTAAAGTGATGTAGGAACAGCCCTCACAATCTCTTTCATCAGCTGACAAATGTGTTAGCGTTCCCTTGTGTTTAATTCTTTTAACAGCTGTCTTAAACTTCAGATATCGTAAGTAGAGAAAATCTTACGTGTACAAATGGTCTTTGGCAAAGAAAGAATGGAACGGCCGCCATTTAGTAGGTGTTATTCAAGAATAAATACACCAGCAAATCCAATTTGTTTCAAGGCCATGGTTGTACAGTTTCACTCTATTGGTTGCAATATCCTTGCCACATATTTTTCTTTGATTAACGTCCGTATGCAGAAATTGGCTTTCTTTGATAACTAGCAATTTTTGGGTATGATCCAGTCTGGAGCCGTTGTGCTAGGATATACCCACTACAACATATGGTGGACATCGATACACGATACACCCACTCAAATATATAACGGACATCGATAGACTCACTGTAATCTATAGTAGACATCGATAGACTCACTGTAATCTACAGTAGACATCGATAAATCACTGCAATCTATAGTAGACATCGATAAATCACTGCAATCTATAGTAGACATCGATAGACTTACTGTAATCTACAGTAGACATCGATAAATCACTGCAATCTATAATGGACACCGATAGACTCACTGTAATCTACAGTAGACATCGATACACTCACTGCAATCTATAGTAGACATCGATACACACTACAATCTATGGTAGACATCGACACACTCACTGCAATCTATAGTATACATCGATACACTCACTGTAATCTATAGTAGACATCGATAGACTCACTGTAATCTATAGTAGACATCGACACACTCACTGCAATCTATAGTAGACAACGATACACTCACTGCAATCTATAGTAGACATCGATACACTCACTGCAATCTATAACGGATATCGATAGACTCACTGTAATCTATATAAGACAACGATACACTCACTGCAATCTATAGTAGACATCGATACACTCACTGCAATCTATAGTAGACATCGATACACTCACTGCAATCTATAACGGATATCGATAGACTCACTGTAATCTATATAAGACAACGACACACTCACTGCAATCTATAACGGATATCGATAGACTCACTGTAATCTATATAAGACAACGATACACTCACTGCAATCTATAGTAGACATCGATACACTCACTGCAATCTATAGTAGACATCGATACACTCACTGCAATCTATAACGGATATCGATAGACTCACTGTAATCTATATAAGACAACGATACACTCACTGCAATCTATAGTAGACATCGATACACTCACTGCAATCTATAACGGATATCGATAGACTCACTGTAATCTATATAAGACAACGACACACTCACTGCAATCTATAGTAGACATCGATACACTCACTGCAATCTATAGTAGACATCGATACACTCACTGCAATCTATAACGGATATCGATAGACTCACTGTAATCTATATAAGACAACGATACACTCACTGCAATCTATAGTAGACATCGATACACTCACTGTAATCTATAGTAGACATCGATACACTCACTGCAATCTATAGTAGACATCGATACACTCACTGCAATCTATGGTAGGCATCGATACACTCATTGCAATCTATAACGGATATCGATAGACTCACTGTAATCTATATAAGACAACGATACACTCACTGCAATCTATAGTAGACATCGATACACTCACTGTAATCTATAGTAGACATCGACACACTCACTGCAATCTATAGTAGACATCGACACACTCACTGCAATCTATAGAGGACATCGATACACTCACTGCAATATATAGTAGACATCGATACACTCACTGTAATCTATAGTAGACATCGATACACTCACTGTAATCTATAGTAGACATCGATACACTCACTGCAATCTATAGTAGACATCGATACACTCACTGCAATCTATGGTAGACATCGACACACTCACTGCAATCTATAGTAGACATCGATACACTCACTGTAATCTATAGTAGACATCGACACACTCACTGCAATCTATAGTAGACATCGACACACTCACTGCAATCTATAGTAGACATTGATACACTCACTACAATCTATAGTAGACATCGACACACTCACTGCAATCTATAGTTGACATCGACACACTCACTGCAATCTATAGAGGACATCGATACACTCACTGCAATATATAGTAGACATCGATACACTCACTGCAATCTATAGTAGACATCGATACACTCACTGCAATATATAGTAGACATCGATACACTCACTGCAATATATAGTAGACATCGATACACTCACTGCAATATATAGTAGACATCGATACACTCACTGCAATCTATAGTAGACACCGATACACTCACTGCAATCTATAGTAGACATCGATACACTCACTGCAATCTATAGTAGACATCGATACACTCACTGCAATCTATAGTTGACATCGATACACTCACTGTAATCTATAGTAGACATCGACACACTCACTGCAATCTATAGTAGACATCGACACACTCACTGTAATCTATAGTAGACATCGACACACTCACTGTAATCTATAGTAGACATCGACACACTCACTGCGATCTATAGTAGACATCGATACACTCACTGCAATCTATAGTAGACATTGATACACTTACTGCAATCTATAGTGGACATCGACACACTTACTGCAATCTATAGTATACATTGATACACTCACTGCAATCTATAGTGGTCACCGATACACTCACTGTAATCTATAGTTGACATCGACACACTCACTGCAATCTATAGTAGACATTGATACACTCACTACAATCTACATGTATAGTGGACATCGATACACTCACTGTAATATATAGTTGACATCGACACAGTCACTGCAATATATAGTGGACATCGACACACTCACTGCAATCTATAGTAGACATCGATACACACTACAATCTATGGTAGACATCGACACACTCACTGCAATCTATAGTGGACATTGATACACTCACTGCAATCTATAGTAGACATCGATACACTCACTGTAATCTATAGTTGACATCGACACACTCACTGCAATCTATAGTAGACATCGATACACTCACTGTAATCTATAGTGGACATCGACACACTCACTGCGATCTATAGTAGACATCGATACACTCACTGCAATCTATAGTGGACATTGATACACTCACTACAATCTATAGTGGACATTGATACACTCACTACAATCTACATGTATAGTGGATACCGATACACTCACTGTAATCTATAGTTGACATCGACACACTCACTGCAATCTATAGTTGACATCGACACACTCACTGTAATCTATAGTAGACATCGATACACTCACTGCAATATATAGTGGACATCGACACACTCACTGTAATCTATAGTAGACATCGATACACTCACTGCAATCTATAGTAGACATCGACACACTCACTGTAATCTATAGTAGACATCGATACACTCACTGTAATCTATAGTGGACATTGATACAGTCACTGTAATCTATAGTAGACATCGATACACTCACTGCAATATATAGTGGACATTGATACACTCACTGCAATCTATAGAGGACATCGACACACTCACTGTAATCTATAGTAGACATCGATACACTCACTGCAATCTATAGTAGACATCGACACACTCACTGTAATCTATAGTAGACATTGATACACTCACTGTAATCTATAGTGGACATTGATACACTCACTGTAATCTATAGTAGACATCGATACACTCACTGTAATCTATAGTAGACATCGATACACTCACTGTAATCTATAGTAGACATCGATACACTCACTGCAATCTATAGTAGACATCGATACACTCACTGTAATCTATAGTAGACATCGATACACTCACTGCAATCTATAGTAGACATCGATACACTCACTCCAATCTATAGTAGACATCGATACACTCACTGCAATCTATAGTAGACATCGATACACTCACTGCAATCTATAGAGGACATCGATACACTCACTGCAATCTATAGTAGACATCGATACACTCACTCCAATCTATAGTAGACATCGATACACTCACTGCAATCTATAGTAGACATCGATACACTCACTGCAATCTATAGAGGACATCGATACACTCACTGCAATCTATAGTAGACATTGATACACTCACTGCAATCTATAGTAGACATCGACACACTCACTGCAATCTATAGTAGACATCGATACACTCACTGCAATCTATAGAGGACATCGACACACTCACTGCAATCTATAGTAGACATCGATACACTTACTGCAATCTATAGTGGTCATCGACACACATACTGCAATCTATAGAGGACATCGATACACTCACTGCAATCTATAGAGGACATCGATACACTCACTGCAATCTATAGTAGACATCGATACACTCACTGCAATCTATAGTAGACATCGATACACTCACTGCAATCTATAGAGGACATCGATACACTCACTGTAATCTATAGTAGACATCGATACACTCACTGCAATCTATAGTGGACATCGACACACTCACTGCAATCTATAGAGGACATCGATACACTCACTGCAATCTATAGAGGACATCGATACACTCACTGCAATCTATAGAGGACATCGATACACTCACTGTAATCTATAGTAGACATCGATACACTCACTGCAATCTATAGTGGACATCGACACACTCACTGCAATCTATAGAGGACATCGATACACTCACTGCAATCTATAGAGGACATCGATACACTCACTGCAATCTATAGAGGACATCGATACACTTACTGCAATCTATAGTAGACATCGATACACTCACTGCAATCTATAGTGGACATCGATACACTCACTGTAATCTATAGAGGACATCGATACACTCACTGCAATCTATAGTGGACATCGACACACTCACTGCAATCTATAGAGGACATCGATACACTCACTGCAATCTATAGTGGACATCGATACACTTACTGCAATCTATAGTAGACATCGATACACTCACTGCAATCTATAGTGGACACCGATACACTCACTGTAATCTATAGTGGACATCGACACACTCACTGCAATCTATAGAGGACATCGATACACTCACTGCAATCTATAGTAGACATCGATACACTTACTGCAATCTATAGAGGACATCGATACACTCACTGCAATCTATGGTAGACATCGATACACTCACTGCAATCTATGGTAGACATCGATACACTCACTGCAATCTATGGTAGACATCGATACACTCACTGCAATCTATAGTAGACATCGATACACTCACTGTAATCTATAGTAGACATCGACACACTCACTGCAATCTATAGTAGACATTTATACACTCACTGTAATCTATAGAGGACATCGATACACTCACTGCAATCTATAGTAGACATCGACACACTCACTGCAATCTATAGTAGACATCGATACACTCACTGTAATCTATAGTAGACATTGATACACTCACTGCAATCTATAGAGGACATCGATACACTCACTGCAATCTATAGAGGACATCGATACACTCACTGCAATCTATAGTAGACATCGACACACTCACTGCAATCTATAGTAGACATCGATACACTCACTGTAATCTATAGTAGACATCGATACACTCACTGTAATCTATAGTAGACATCGATACACTCACTGTAATCTATAGTAGACATCGATACACATACTGCAATCTATAGAGGACATCGATACACTCACTGCAATCTATAGAGGACATCGATACACTGACTGCAATCTATAGAGGACATCGATACACTCACTGCAATCTATAGAGGACATCGATACACTCACTGCAATCTATAGTGGACATCGATACACTTACTGCAATCTATAGTGGACATCGACACACTCACTGCAATCTATAGTAGACATCGATACACTCACTGTAATCTATTGTAGACATCGATACACTTACTGTAATCTATAGTGGACATCGATACACTCACTGCAATCTATAGTAGACATCGATACACTCACTGTAATCTATAGTAGACATCGATACACTCACTGTAATCTATAGTAGACATCGATACACTCACTGCAATATATAGAGGACATCGATACACTCACTGCAATCTATAGTAGACATCGATACACTCACTGTAATCTATAGTAGACATCGATACACTCACTGTAATCTATAGTAGACATCGATACACTCACTGCAATCTATAGAGGACATCGACACACTTACTGCAATCTATAGTAGACATCGATACACTTACTGCAATCTATAGTGGACATCGACACACATACTGCAATCTATAGAGGACATCGATACACTCACTGCAATCTATAGTTGACATCGATACACTCACTGTAATCTATAGTAGACATCGACACACTCACTGTAATCTATAGTTGACATCGACACACTCACTGCAATCTATAGTAGACATCGATACACTCACTGCAATCTATAGAGGACATCGATACACTCACTGTAATCTATAGTAGACATCGACACACTCACTGCAATCTATAGTAGACATCGATACACTCACTGCAATATATAGAGGACATCGATACACTCACTGTAATCTATAGTAGACATCGACACACTCACTGTAATATATAGTAGACATCGACACACTCACTGCAATCTATAGTTGACATCGACACACTCACTGCAATCTATAGAGGACATCGATACACTCACTGTAATCTATAGTAGACATCGACACACTCACTGCAATCTATAGTTGACATCGACACACTCACTGCAATCTATAGTAGACATCGATACACTCACTGCAATCTATAGAGGACACCGATACACTCACTGTAATCTATAGTAGACATCGACACACTCACTGCAATCTATAGTTGACATCGACACACTCACTGCAATCTATAGTAGACATCGATACACTCACTGCAATATATAGAGGACATCGATACACTCACTGTAATCTATAGTAGACATCGATACAGTCACTGTAATCTATAGTAGACATCGATACACTCACTGTAATCTATAGAGGACATCGATACACTCACTGCAATCTATAGTAGACATCGATACACTCACTGTAATCTATAGAGGACATCGATACACTCACTGCAATCTATAGTAGACATCGACACACTCACTGCAATCTATAGAGGACATCGACACACTCACTGCAATCTATAGTAGACATTGATACACTCACTGCAATCTATAGTAGACATCGATACACTCACTGCAATATATAGTAGACATCGACACACTCACTGTAATCTATAGTAGACATCGATACACTCACTGTAATCTATAGTAGACATCGACACACTCACTGCAATCTATAGTAGACATCAATACACTCACTGTAATCTATCGTAGACATCGACACACTCACTGCAATCTATAGAGGACATCGATACACTCACTGCAATCTATAGTAGACATCGATACACTCACTGTAATCTATAGTAGACATCGATACACTCACTGCAATCTATAGTAGACATCGATACACTCACTCCAATCTATAGTAGACATCGATACACTCACTGCAATCTATAGTAGACATCGATACACTCACTCCAATCTATAGTAGACATCGATACACTCACTGTAATCTATAGTAGACATCGATACACTCACTGCAATCTATAGTAGACATCGATACACTCACTGTAATCTATAGTAGACATCGATACACTCACTCCAATCTATAGTAGACATCGATACACTCACTGCAATCTATAGTTGACATCGACACACTCACTGTAATCTATAGTAGACATCGACACACTCGATACACTGCAATCTATAGTGGATATTGATATCAAATAAAATGCGGATATCTTGGTTTTGTATATTTTTATTGAACATATATAAAGCAGTCTGTCATAGCTTGCTGTAAATCAGTTTGTCTTTAGTACATTATTTTTCTTGTGTAGATATAGCACTATATGTCAACTATATGTTAATAAATGCATTTATCACAAGAATTACGTTGTTGTATTTTTAAATTCTACTGGAAAAAAAATGAACAAAAGATCTTCCCAACCCAACCCTACAAATGTATCTGTTGAATGAACCAGTGCCAACACTACAACGATGTATGGCACTGTGGGAACAGATTGGAGTCTTTAATTCTGAATCACGAACAATTGAACAAAATGAAAACGTCCAACCATTCTGTTGTTGAAATGGAACACTTTAGCACCTATTTATATTAGCAGGTTGTCGCGTTTACAGCGATGAAATTGTCCATGGCAATGTGTCTGTTCACGATTTCTCTTCTTCAACTTCTGGTTTGAAGGCCCATGGAGCCTGTTGAAACTCGCCTTCATCTAACTGACCATCACCTACATATACAAGTGAAATAAAGTCATGTTAGATATGTCACTCGTGTTAAACATAAAGTTCATGAAATCATATGTTTTAGACTTTTAATCAGTGTTTCATTCAAAAAAGACAACTGACATTTCTGAATCACATGATTCAAATAATCAAGTACTGGATATTGCTATCAAAACTCATCCAAGGTTTCCTAAACATCCGTGATTTACTTTTCACTCTCATTATCAGGTAAAGATACGATACATTATTTACGCACGCCATGTGCAAAAGTTACATCACAACGAAACAAAAGCAGAGAGAATTGTGGAGGATATATTTGACGAATATGACTATTTCTTTCAAGTAGCTGTTTGTTGTTTCGGCCTATTTTGGTTGGTTCAACAAGTAAAGGGTCGAAGAATGCCGTTGTTACAGGTCACATGACGTTATTGGTTGTCTCACCACCAATCGTATCTGTAACGAGTCTCAGATGACGTCACTCCAAGATTGACATAATGGCACATGCAACCCTTGTCATAGAATACATTAGAGATGAAACCATTCTCTGCGTACATTGACACACTTGCCATGACTATATAATTATGATCATCTTTATAGTTTCATCATGGAGATACAAGGGCAGATGGCGGTGACAGACCTATTGATATCGGGGACAAATCACAGGAACATGTAGTATTTTACCTCAGAGACTTGGCTATCTAACTCGACATACTGTCTTTACAGCATGGGGGGGGGGGGGTGACTTTCAAGACAAATAGCCAAGTTGGTGTGTACTTAGTAGGTTGTATTCTGAATTCTGATAATGACCACCAAACCTGCCTATCAGTAATTTACCACTGACGTTGCAACAGAATGACAAATGTGCTGAAAATACGAACACGACCTTCTCCACTTCCATGACTCCAGGGCCTATATAAGTATATACAGAATAGTCTACTCAATATTACACATATGACTGTCGTCTATTCTATTTGGTTACTTTTAATCTTATAATTGTTTTAAATCAGCCATCTACTCGTACGTAAAGCCAATATAACTAAATGATCCTACTGTTATTTTAGCTTTAGTCAAGAGACCGCGGACTTTTCCTTGGGAGACAATTATTATTTAGATTACCATGACGTAAGAGGCGTTGTCTATTTAGGCTGTTATTGTCCTTGAAGTAATCAATGGAAGTATTGTACGTCAAAGTCAAAGTCAGTGACTCAATCTTTTGTTTATACACTTATGTATTCATGTCAAACAATGTCTGTAGCGTTTGAATTTGTTAAAACAAATCGCTATACCATCCCATACAAACTCGACGTATCGTTATGTACCTGTAATCGTCATCTGAATTTAAGATAATATGACGGTGGTTATGACAACAAAGCTGTTACCGGGATAAATATAGTAGTAGTAGTAGTAGTAGTAGTAGTAGTAGTAGTAGTAGTAGTAGTTGTTGTCGTCGTCGTCGTCGTCGTCGTCGTCGTCGTCGTCGTTGTTGTTGTTGTTGTTGTTGTTGTTTGTTTGTTTGTTTGTTTGTTTGTTTGTTTGTTTGTTTGTGGGTCAAATGATCCAACACACACATATACATGTACCCTCTGCCATGGAGGTGCATGTTGTACACTAACTAATACACTAATTCCTAGAGTCTTAAAAAGTCCTTATCCCGAATGATGTCACACTAACCATGGATCTCACTAATACATCCATGCACTAAAACTATATTGTATTTTACTTATTTCATCTGAGCTTTGTAACCATCCTCTGAGAATTATTACGTGTTCGAATAAACATAGTGTAAACATAATCGTTGGGCAGTGCATTGCATAATGTGTTTGGTGACCTTGGCAGGACTTGATATATAGCGATATACATAATCGTTGGGCAGAGCATTACATGATGAGTGTGTTTGGTGAGCCTTAGCAGGACTTAATACTATATAGCGATATGCATTACGGTACTAGTACTAGTGAATGTCATAGCACGAGTTCTCTCCTACAACTTTTAACTAAAAAAACACCCAAATTCCGTTTATCTTCCTCTTTAGCAAAACTACAGCAGCAGCAGCAACAACAACAACAACAACAACAACAACAACAACAACAACAACAACAACAACAATGGCGACAGCACGGACGACAACAAAAACAATGACAGCACGCAGTCATTAAATACTTACCGTTAAGGTCAGCGTTATAAAATGGATTTTGGGCGTCTTCTTCTTTTGTTTCCGTGGCTTCTGCTAATTCGTCGAGGTTTACGAATCCATTTTTGTCTAAATCGTAAAGCGTGAAAGCAGTTGGTAATTCCACAGGCTGAAATTCTCCGAGTTGTTCTGAGTTCGGCACGTGGCCCTCAAGTGGAAGTGGAACCTTGTCATCGTCCGAGTAGATCAAGACAGGCTGTTTCTCGTTCACCTCTTTGTTGGTAACGTCCTTCTCGTCGTTGACAGATGCCGTTAGCACCAATGTACACAGAACTAGAAGCAGGCCGACTTGTCTCAACATTGTGTCTGAAGATGAGAAAACAGAGTTGTTAAATAGTGCAATCTACAGCGAACAACTGATACGGTAGCTTATTGTGACCTGAAACATGAAGACGAGCGATAGGTGGCGTTGCGTTTTGTCACCTCTTGTGGTGTTCTGGGCCTTGACAAACCAACGAAGTACACGACAAGAATATAAACTCAAAAATCAGACCACGAAAAATGAAGTTAGACGTTAAAGTTATATCAAAAGTTATTCAGATATAGATGTATAAGGTAAACGGATAATAATACTTCAGTTGACTAGTATATATACAGCTTAATCTCAGAAACGGTCCATGTATAATGACACTACTTGAACTCTTTCGTTTCGCAAGGTGAAAACGGAGATAAAGACATACGTGGATAGCGACAAGCCGAGGTGACAAGTCAGTTGCACTGTGGGACTACCTACTGGATGGTGAAGGTTGTTTTGACTATCGCAGTGTGAGTTTCACCTTGAGTTCACTCAAGCAAAATACAGACATTAACCAGATGACAATGAGATGACAATCAGAAAACCCAACTGAATAATTAGATACGGCTTCTTGAATTCAGACAACACAAAGGAATTTCTGTTACGTTATTTTCACTCAATGACTGTATGTACAAAGAATCTTTAGAATTTCAACTATTTTGTCCTTAATTCACCAAGTTTGATTGCTTCCTTTACAAATTCTTGGATACATTTCAAAAGTTAAAGTAAAAATTCCTCTCTAGAAAACAAACCGTCAATGACGACGGCCCAGAAACTTGTCTAGGTGTTACTAGTAGTAGTACTCCGAACAGAAAGTTAGATAGTGACGCCAAGGAAAGTTGAATGTCAAGAAAAGTCTCTCGACTACACTAAATAGACAACTTAGGCTTGCAAAGGACACGTTGATCGGAAATTGCGTGCTTGCCTATTCGTGCACTCTATTACCTGGGCGGGTTTATTGAATCCTTAACTTCTGTATTCATATCATATCATATCATATCATATCATATCATATCATATCATATCATATATCATATCACTATACGAAAAGTCAAATTTACCCACCTTTACCCTACCTGTGACCCACCTAACTACCATCTCTGTCAATGGGTAGTATGAGACAAAGTGACACTTATGACTGTTTACAGCCCCCAGGGGAGAGGTCACCGGAGGTAAATTAAGTCAAAGGTGTCACTTCGTCTCATACTCACCACATTTACACATCCTCTGCTAAAGATTTACCCCGTTGGAAAGACATAGTCAAATATGACTTTTCGTATAGTGTATCATATCATATCATATTATCATATCATATCATATCATATCATATCATATCATATCATATCATATCATATCATATCATCCAAAAACAATAAATCACCAAAACATACAGTCATTTAGTAACAGTGTGTGTGTGTGTGGATGTATGTGTGTGTGTGTGTGTGTGTGTGTGTGTGTGTGTGTGTGTGTGTGTGTGTGTGTGTGTGTGTGTGAATTAGTTCATGGTCCGAGTGTTCATCACAAAGTACATGTGTTTTAAAGAGTTCAAGATATTAATTGTAACTTCAATACTTGTAAAGTTCAAACTGATATACATGATATAGGTATAGTCAAATACGGAGAATGACCCCCACCCCTCCACTCCCGCGAGTTAGCCCAACACGTGGAGTGGGTCAAAACCATGACCTATCATGAATATTTACTGACCCACTCCATGTGTTGGGCTAACTTGGGGGTGGGGGTGTGGGGGTGGGGTCATTCTCCGTATTTGACCATACATATATGTGCCGCCCTTTGGGAAGTGTTTTTTTCGAGCTGAAAAGTCTAACACGGGGTACACACTACTTTATTTTAAATTTTGCTTGGTCTATATGTGGTCCATTGACCTTTACCAAATCATAACTTTGCCAAAATGTTGCGTCCTGAGGAAAGAACATACAAGAGTGGAACCTACATTTTGTGATCTACGATCATCTACCATTACCTTAGTATGAAACTACTACAAATTTGTATTTTGGTCTAAAAGTAGATCTCCGCAAAACCTGTAAAGGTCTAAATGGCGTCTTGGGTTGGCAGTATTCAAGTTGGCCACACACCCTTAAAGGAGAAGACCACTGGCAACCCCCCCCCCCCCCCCCCGAGGCTAATGACTAACTGGGTCTCTCTCCATGTGCAATTTCGAAAGATAATTTGACGAAAACAAGCGCTTTAGTACTCAGTAAGGTCTCCATCTTGACAATTCCAAAAGATCACCATTTAAAATGTTGTATTACTCCCGTCGTAATTTGTGTCGATGCAAAGTAATTCATCCATGAATATAATAATTATCGGACTTCACAATGGAGAGACATATTAAAAAAATACACTAGGAATGAGAATAATATACAGATATAAATCCTTAAAATTAAACTATCCACGGAAAAAGAGACAGACTAATACCCATAAACAAGTAATGGCAGATAATCAATAAAGACATGAATAAAGACACTATACATAAACATTGCTACTATCTAATACTATCTAATACTCTCTTAACAAAATTCTAATTTTGCGGTGATACTAGCTTTAACCTTGTTTTATACACTATGCGGTATTGATGAGGACTAGTGAAGTGTCCACAACACTAAATTGTGGCTGTAACCTTATCTTTGCCTTTGCAATTCAGCACGCGAAAAATTAACTAGTTAACACTTGGAAACTACATTCTCTAAGACTAACTGTAATTTGAATTTTTTTAACGTGACGTTGGAGAAAACTTAAAGACTATCTTGTTTTACAGACAGGGTTACTAACGTTGAAACGTTTCAGTTATGGGGCTATATTTTCAGGTAAAACAATATCTGGAAAAGGAACTGCAACGACATGTTGACTATTATCCATTCAACAATTAAAAACAATGTGGACTTAATATAGGTGTTGTTTTTTAATCTTCTATGATGACTCTGAGCGAAATCAAGCGCAAAGAATAATAGTGGCAAAATGAAGAGACAGTTAATACTAATAACA
Source organism: Glandiceps talaboti (assembly GCF_964340395.1). Lineage (NCBI taxonomy): Eukaryota > Metazoa > Hemichordata > Enteropneusta > Spengelidae > Glandiceps > Glandiceps talaboti. The sequence continues at coordinate 32,065,796 of NC_135549.1, read as the reverse complement.
AGTGTAGCCAATTCTACAAACAACAAAAGAGATAAACACCAACATTCCTCGTCGTCATGGCAATGCTTACGACAAGAATAATTCGTCATTTACTGCGTTTTTATAGTCTGGAGGCTACTGAAATAGAAAACAGACGACAGGTCAACTTTGATGTATCAGACAAAACATTTTTTACTGTAGGCATACTGATACATACCATCGGTGCTATTATTTTCTCTTTCTTTCAGTTTGACATATTTTAGTGTGTTTTCATTTACGTATAGCATTTAGGCTGTGATTTTGTTCACCATGCCGTAAAACTAAGTCAATTAACTAGTCGAATGAGCAGACATGTATAGAGGAGAAGGTGGGAAGGGTGTGTTGTAATGTATTGTCTCCTGATATGTTTGACTATAGAACATCAAGTTTTTTAGATTGATCGATGACTGATTATTAATGGTTGCATTCAGTTTCAGGCTATGGGCTGATCTGGTTATTTGTAACAGTGAAGTGAAAGTGGTTGTATTTAGTTTTAGGCGATGACATAAGGCCAAATACAAAAAGTAGTTTGATTCTGGTTACCCTACCCCACCTAGTTTTTCACGCCGACCCTCTTAAAAGTATTTATGAAAAATAATAATAAAATCGCGAAAATCGTGTGAAGTCTCGCAAAAAATAGTGGATGCGGAAACTGACATCAACTTAAAAAGACCATGTAAAACTATTCCAAGTTCCAATCTGCAATGGCTGTACATCTGATAGGAAGAAATAAACAACACATGTACAGAGACCATTTGGAAAACAATGGAAAACCTGAACTAGACATTCACACATGAAAAAAAAAATAAAATGAAATAACAAATCTATCTACCCCACCTTTTTTTAAAATTGAATGTAATCGGAACCACACAATTGTTTTACGCCTAATCAGGGTTATTTATAACAGTGAAGTGAACGTGGTTGTATTCAAATTATTCAAAGGCGGTTTAGACTTTTTACAAAACACATGTTCTCCTTCAAGTAGAGGCGATCGAAACTTTCGTGATTAGAGATTATCAACTTCCTGTGAATGTGATTACTCGTACTCAGGGTTATGGCCGACATCAGACTCTTGCAGATCTTTGTTTTGGACAAGAAAGCAGAAAACTTCTAATGACATGTCAAATCTAACTAATCTCCCTATGTTAATTAGCTTTCGGAGCATACTGCCATCATGGTGTCTTTTTTGAAACCGAGTACTTCGGGGAGTGGAGATAATTACCATGAATAAATTGCAAGATAATTTACAATTTGTCGATTTCAAGACTTCAAGAATGCAACGAAATCTGTGATCGTGATCTAATATAATCTATTCTGTAATGGTTGGATGTGGTGAGGACGACCACTGTGATCACGTTGGTAGACACTCCTTGTAGAAAGCAAACTCATAAAGGTAGTCCGTATCCATTGGAATGAACAAGACTTAGTATAATATGAATGCATCGTACTTGATATCTAGTACATCCCTATCAACTGTAATAAACGATCAACAATGACATTTTTTGTCATAAATGTAACGATTTTACCAGTCTATGGGTGCAATTTGTGACATGTTAAAGTTATCAATAGTCTTGGCCTCCTTTGGTGGTCGCGATGAACACTCACACTCCAAACTAGTCATTATCTTCACAAAAGTACCACTAACTTTGAAATAAAAGCAATCACTTTGCCTGTTACTTCAAATGGCCCTGAAATTTAGCATGATTGTACCAACAAAGAAGATAGTTCTTAACGGCTATAAAGACACTAGACGGACATCTTCACTGATTGAAGGAGTTAAGGCGATTTTAAAGTGAGTGTCTGAGGTATTAAGGGATTTTAGAGTGTCTAGTCTGTATTCAACTTGAAGCGAATGGACACATGCTTACATACTTGTGTAATTATATGCAAATTGAAATACCTATGTTAATATATAGATGCTTATACTGTCTGGCAGATGTTTATCTGTTTATCTGAAAAAAGGAAAAGATATACGAGCAGGAAAACAAATGATTTTAATCTGGTGTTACTATATAGTAGCATAGCCCCTTCAGTGGGTGGAGGGTGTATGATTGTAGTAAGAATGTGACTAATATCTGGGCTGTGATTTGATGTCATCCCCGAGGGGGTACCACTGGCCAGGTCTGGTAGGGGTGTGTGGAAAATGTTGCCAACCTCAAACCTCATTTGAGACCTATTTTGACTAAAAACCAATACCCCATTTTAGACCATTCAAGTTTTTAGAAACCCCAATTTGAGACCAAAATACATAATTGCCGATATGAAAATATCAACCGGTGAATTAGCTGGGTGAAATTCCGAAGGAAATTCCCATAAATTCCGAATCAGTCGAGAATTTATTATGTGGTTCCTTCCAGGACCTCATTTTAAACCAAACAAAATCGAAAATTGTGTAAAGTGGAGCCCGTTTTAGACTCTTTATATCTTAAAAATACAGTACCCATTTAGACCAAAGGGCAATAAAAACCACCCCAAAGGACGACACATACACGTATACCCATAGACAGGAGTACCCCCCCCCCCCGGTGTCATCTGGCTTCGTTCTGGGACGTGTCCGAGGAGATTATATGACCAAGAGTTTTACAAGGCGAGTATTTCTCTAACGACATATTCAACTTGTTGAAGACACAGACGCACAATAGACCATGTGCATGCGAGTACGGCAATGTATGCACATAAACACCATGTCCATATAGACGGACAGAGTTTTCTTCTTGACTTCAATTTAACCATTTTGTTTCGAGTTACGGAAAGGACTTAGGTTTGTAAATAAACAGTTTGCGGGATGTGTTTTTATCGCTGTCATACTGTTCAGTGAAATGGCCCTGAAGATAAAAGTACATACCAGAAATGTATACAATTGTTGGCACGTTTACACGCAGTAGACATTCCCTGTCATATCTTTATAGTTGACTTTTAAGACATTCAAGAGTTATCTTAAAAGGCCAATGATATCGATGGTCACATCGAGAATTTATGATAGCATTTTGATCTGCAGGAGCCATAGATCAAGCAAAATATCTGTCTTGTTTGCCAACGCCCTCTATGATCATATTGAAAACACCATAACCTACTGTAATCGTACCATTTACTTGGCATATGATAAAATCTGGGCTGGGCTCTTTGGCGGGGCAGTTGGTAATTATAATCAACAAAAAGTACGAAATGCTATACTAAAAAATGTTTTGTTTCTGTCTGTAAATTCTCCAAAACACTGATGCATTAAACAGAGGTTACATAAGGGAGAGTATATTATTTATATACAGGGGGACCGGAGTATTCTGCTTTCTGGGAACTGCCATCCCAATGCACAGAAATATATGAATTATCATGTGATCAGTAGTCATCCCTACCTTAGGTTTATCATTTCTTTACCATGACTGCAGAACTGTACTGTATCGTGAATGTATTTTGACACGAGACAACACAACACAACACAACACAACACAACACAACACAACACAACACAACACAACATAACACAACACAACATGCTATGGGGAATTGTACAACTTTGGAAATTGGGAAAACCCCATTTTATGCATTTTATTGCAGGGGTGTCTCTCATCAGTAAAATTCTTAGGTTCCACTCCTCAAAAGAAGCCACTCCCTAATTTGGTGTCAGTTTATAATTATGCCTCAGTGATTTGAAAAATAAACAGACAGTACCATAGAAAAACTTACTATAGCTTAAAGTAATTTTTATTGATCATCATTCAATTTCGGAGAACCCAACCCAGCCCAGCACCCAAGCCTTAGAGCCAGCCCAGCACCCAAGCCTTAGAGCCAGCCCAGCACCCAAGCCTTAGAGCCAGTCCAGCACCCAGGCCTTAGAGCCAGCCCAGCACCCAAGCCTTAGAGCCAGTCCAGCACCCAAGCCTTAGAGCCAATCCAGCACCCAGGTCTTAGAGCCAGCCCAGCACCCAAGCCTGAGAGTCAGCCCAGCACCCAAGCCTTAGAGCCAGTCCAGCACCCAAGCCTTAGAGCCAGTCCAGCAGCCCAGTCCAGATTTAGTCTATGCCATTTTGGGCCATGGATAAGACATTATAAACCACGGTTAATTAGGAAAGTGGAGCTAAGGAAGTCCTCAGTAATTTTAGATAAGGAGGACCGGGGAATGGGGTTGTCGGATTGTACATAATGGTTGGGGAGCGACATATTGAATAAAATGGAAATAGGGAGGGTCACATTCATTTTGACTCATTGTGTTATCTACTTTTACATTATTTTGTGAATTCGGCATCCCATCATTCACACGTCCCACCAATGCCACCACTGTACCGTATCACCTGAACATCAAATGAAAATCACTGCTGACAACAATGTCGTGAATTACTTGTTAGTTGTGGTGTGTGAAGAGGAGTAGGTAGGGTGAATGGGGAACAGTATGGTAAGATATTGGGGATATAATATGGAGGGTATGTTGACCTCCATTCAGGCAATTTAATGTAATGCGCCCATTTAGTCTTCTGGCCTTCAGCTCTGATTCAAACACAGGATTTAATTATTACAGGACATTGAACTGGTAGGTATTGGTGGTATTAGTGTATCAATATTGTGGCAGTTGTGAAATAGAGTCCTATACCATTGCTTCTAAGACTCGCATATCTTTGCTCTTCTGTCAGCAATTTAACTTTTTTTCTATATCTATTTGAAGGGGGTCATCCTATATGGGAATGAAACTGGGGACGGCCATGTTTTAGAAGATGGAATCGGAGAGGATCACACTTTATCATATATGCAAAATACTAGGTTTGATTTCTCCAGGCCCAATCTCCCTCTCATGAAAGCTCCTAATATGTAAAGACTCTCTAATACATTATCATATGGTAATATCCGCCGTGTCTTTTCATGACGAAAGATTGACTTTTTGATTGATTGATTTTTAGAAGGATTGATTTGTTTATTGTATGTGCAAGAAATTATTTATTTTCTGACCGCCTAGTAAGTCAACTTTAATATTAATCACATCTCACACCACTATAGTCTAAGATTTACATACAGGCCAACCTGGGAAATGGATACTTTGTTGGTAGGACATTTCACATAATATAGGCCAGTGGTTCATTTATATGTGGGGATATCTGTAAAAAGTTAGATTGACGCCATTAGATGTCAGAGTATCACCCATAAATACCAAATGAATTCATTATCGTCTCATTTCTTGTGTATGAGTGTAGTGTATTCACTTTGACAACATTATTAATTTACCTATAAACAATCAGTTGTTGAAGTGAATGCTTTACTCAGTTTATGAAGATAACAAGCTCGGAATGGCAAGCTCGGAACTTGCCTTTTATGTAGTTTGCTACTGTCGAATTGTTCCTGTTCGACTCATTTACGCAACTGATAATTTTTAACGATTCGTCCCATTTCTATCGCAACATTAACACATAAAGAATGTAATGATGAAATCATGACGTCATTCAGTACACCCCAAATGACGTATATGTAATTCAAATTTCGATGCTTGTTTGGTGTGATATGTTTTTCTTCTAAACTATATATGCTTCAGCAATGCATGATGTTTCAATGAACTGACATAACACACTTAATTATAGAGAAAGTATCAAGTTGTTGACCAAGTCCCCTTAAAATTTAATGTCAGCCTTTGAGGCGTAGGCCGAACATTTGGCAATCTTAATCATTCGGGCTTTTGATCGTAAAGTTGACCATCAGACAGTGAAATCTGTTAGAAGTTTGAACTATCATAATTGTTGACCGATGATCACGGCCTGGATTGTCTTTACGTATAAAATCTACAAATTTCTTAAAACATTGAAATGCAGACAAAGTTTTGTTAAATTCTCTGTAATCCATATCATTATGTAGTTCTAGCGTTTCTATACAGGTCAAGTTTTTCTATATAGTTCTAGTGTTTATATATAGTTCTTATATTACTATGTATATACTAGTGTTTCTATATAGTTACTAGTGGTTCTATATAGTTCTAGTGTTTCTATATAGTTCTAGTGGTTCTATATAGTTCTTATATTACTATGTATTTACTAGTGTTTCTAAATAGTTACTAGTGGTTCTATATAGTTCTAGCGTTTCTATATAGGTCAAGTGTTTCTATATAGTTCTAGTGATTCTATATAGTTCTAGTGTTTCTATATAGTTCTAGCGTTTCTATATAGGTCGAGTGTTTCTATATAGTTCTAGTGTTTCTATATAGTTCTTGTGGTTCTATATAGTTCTTATATTACTATATATTTACTAGTGTTTCTATATAGTTCTAGTGGTTCTATATAGTATATATTATATGGAGAAAAGATAGGCACTGTGTGTTGACGAGTATGTTGTGAAATACATTATGTGGGGATGTAATCACCAGTTTCACGTATTACCATACCAATGTATCTGGCCTTTTCATTACATGCATGGATGTGAGGGTTCCAATAGTTCAACTCGACAGCTGTTAAAGTGACTCTCGTTTGACTGACTGTTTCTAAAGCGAACCTTAACGTTAAAGAGGATTACTGAACATTTTCACAAGTGTGACTTGAGGGTCAGAGACGAATAGTTGTTGGAATTGATGGTAATTATGAGGAGATAGATGTGTTTGTTTTGTATAGTTGAGCCGACAGTACGGTCTCACGTATTTCCTAGGAGTAGACATACGCCGTAGTGTGATTATAGCCAGTATACTAGCTCCAATTGTGACTGCTACACTCGTTTTGAACGTAGAGGAGTTTGGCATCCAGTGACTAGACAGACGTAAAACAACACAGCTAGTGATAGAAAGAACAATAATACATTGAATTACAGAAAACGCAAAACAAACAAGCAGCGTGCGGTTTAATTTCACGCCAAAGGGTGAGCTACTTAGAAGAAAAACAGACTATGGAAAAGTGTGTGAATTAATTCTACACACTGACAGCTTGACTTTGTTTCTTACTTACTTAGATGTGTTGAGAATAACAAAGCAACTTCGGGCAAATTCTCGGTTTTTTCTGCGTTAGTATTACTTTTGTTGAAATTGGCATATCAATGTTGCCGTAAGAATTCATCAAATTTTACTGCCGGTAAAAAGAACCCATCGCAATCCAAGGCTCGTGTTAAACTTTCCTATCAGTTGACTGAAATTTTCGGTGACGATCAATAAATGGTGGGGTTGAGGCATGCACATATAACTTGCTTGGTCCTGTTTCTATATGGTGATAGAACTTGACTGTTGTTACAAATAGTAACATAATTGTAGCTACAGTCGTCAGAATCATCATGGAAATGATCAATACGTGCCACACAGCGTTTGATAAACTGAGAGTTTTGGACTGTATGCAAACTGTCGGAATCATTTATCTGAATACTGTGCAACGTGTCTGCAAACAAAACTAAGTACTATGACATTTGACAGGTGTACTAATAGTACACAGATTAGATGAATCATAGAAAATAACTGCATGTCGAAAAGGTTAAGGAGAGAATCGAAACCGGATGAAGCAACTTTCAACCCCCCCAAAAAAAAACAAACAGAAAAAAAGAAGAAAAAACAAACAAAAAACCCCCAAAAAACAGCAACAACAACCAACCAAACAAACAGAGTGAAAATACAATAATGCGACTAAATTCAGTATATCACACCTATGATAGATACACACATTACATACAGGTATTCAATGTATACTCTTTACTCTATAGTCTGATCACATAATGTTTATAGATAGAATAACTGTAACATTATATCCCTATTTGATATGAAGGCATTCATTCATTATACTCTGACGACTTCAACACGTGAAGTCTACCCAATGTTGTGACGGATGTCGACGAACTTTAGTTTAAGCAGCATGCATGGCAGTGAAACAGTCCATGCCTCTCAACTCGATGACAGCTCAAATAGTAATGTCGTGAAAGAAAATAACACGGTGTTTGACCAGTTAATGAATGTAACGATAACATCGTGTGAACTTGCAATCGATCATCGTTATATCGTACAGTTATAGGCACACTGGTGTAACTTAAGAGGATAGGTGGAAGCTATGATAGTAACGTTAATTTTGTAAACAGGTTTTCATTGTACATCATCGTCACCACCAAAATGAACGAAATATAGCCTACAATTTCATGGTTTTCAGTGGGCGACGGTTACCATACATCTAAGACATTATCCTTCCTTTCATCGTCTGAGCAGACATGTACCGCCCAGTATACTGGTGAACTTGAACCGCTCGGCGAAAACGACATGGAGTCTGTGTACGTCACGTTACTTAATGGCAATACAGTAGTAGATCTTTGACTTAAAGTACGGGGTTCGTGCAGTTTGATTCGCAATATCCATTCGATCATTGATAGGTGGAACACATAGAGCTATGAATTCGAAGAATATCATTTCGTGTAGTCTATGAGTATACATACACTTGCATACTGTTTGGAGTTGAATCTACTTGGTTAGTTTAATAAGACCACAACAATGACCAATCGCTGAACTTTGTTCCTATAACTATTTTAAAATGACTAAACAATGGGGCTGATTACCTAGAAATTGTTAAAATAAACGAATTTACTTAGTCGATACACATTCTACATTAATTTACCAAGATAAGTTGATACTGCTTACCTTATATCTGTGTCTTCAGATTTCTAACGACTGTGTGACTTAAGTATACCAATCAGAAAAGTTTGAAAATAGTATTGTAGAGTGTCCAATTCAAATATATAGCCAAGACAGAGTGACTATCTATATCGCCTTACTGCCTATTGAATTCAGGCTGCGAGTGTCAGTGACCAGCCGTATTTGTGTGATGTCCGTGGGTGTCGACTGTTTGGAGCCAAAGGGAGAACAAATACACAATTGAGAGTGTTAAAAAGGTATGGAACTGCCTTTCTGTATTACGAAAGGAAAAACGCCCAGTGTGAACCAAATGTCATTTATGTGCACTGAATAAGAACTGACTGAATCCCACAGATCACTAAATGACTCGATTCTTTCATTGGACACATTGAAGCTGTTACGATAACGTCTCTCCCCCCCCCCCACACACACACATCTCGTTAACCGGAAACAACACCCCCACACGCACCTAGGTATATAGAATCTCATATCATACTGCTATGAACAATTTGTAGAGAATTCATAAAACTGGATACTAAAGTCAATGTGCAAACCTTCCAAGGAAAATTATGCGTTTGTATGTTGTGAATAATAATAAAAAACATTGAGAAAGGTCCTGTGTCAAAATGACTGGAGGAACGGCAATAGATGGAAGAGCACTTCTGACTTTATTACTCAATTGTGATTAAATGGCAACTTTTGGGGACAAAAACATATCCTGAGGCGAACTCTCACATTTGATATGTATAGCGTTTCAAACTATTTTAACAGACGTTTGTCTCGATCCGACTTATTTATAAACAGAAATGTAGACAGTTAACAATCTTTTGATTGGTTTGTAAGCAGAATGTGTATCAGTGCAACTACAGACGAACGTTAGTTGTTGTATATGGAAACAGGACTTGATAGCAATATGGTAGTGGGTAGGAAAGAAAACACGGTCTAGTTTATTAGAAATGTCTACCGGTTGGAGCAGGTATGATGAATACCGTGCACTTTATACAATACAATGTTGTTTATAGCCTATCCCTGAAAAGGATCTCTTGTGGGAGACTGAAACGTCGGTGTCATTTCTAATAAAGAATTTTTTCTCGGAAACTAGCGATTGTTCTCTTCTATACCCACTCTTTATGGAGTGTTGTTCGCCCCATAACATGTTAATATAACAAACCAAGTTTGGCAAGCCATAGCCCTCTATAGTGTCTTACCATAGGTTGCAGCTCAGTTAGTGGTCTGATGTTCAGTTATACGTCTAATTGGGATAATTCTATCTCAAGTACAACTGACATGGGCCAGTGCCATATTTAAAGGGGCGCAAGCTGAGTTTATAAGTTTCTATTAAGCTGTCACTTATACAGTCCAGCGGTCGGATTCACCTAACTTGGATGGTAATGTTGACACACACGCAAACTGAACGGAAGCCCAAATTGATTTATATTTGCAATGAATTATATCGGTCGGGACTATTTGGCATTCTTTCTCTCACATAAACCAAACAATGAAGACATTTTTTTCTGCAGTTTCTCTTCAACATTGAATGGAACCACTTGAAACCATTAAACTCCAACAAATAGAATTTATCAACAGTATAGCTGTTAGGTTTGATTCATTAATTGTCCATGAAGAACGAAGAAATTAAGAATGACTCGTTTACTCATGCATAACGGACTATACAAACATGTGACCAAATAATATACCTAGTGTTTTGTTCGTAGTTTACACACCTAATCCATTGCAAATGACTGTTACGACGACGGTATTGGTATTGTCTGCAGTTACAACACATTCTCACAGTTATCATTCTCTCTATATATAACACATCTTACATATAAATGTCGGCAAATCTCACAGTTATCACTTCTCTATATCCACGGCAAATCTCACAGTTATCAATTCCCTAAATATGCGGCAAATCTCAAAGTTATCACTTCTCTATATATTCGGCAAATCTCATATTTATCATTCTCTAAATATGCGACAAATCTCACAGTTATCACTTCTCTATGTATGCAGCAAATCTCACAGTTATCACTTCTCTATGTATGCGGCAAATCTCACAGTTATCGATCACTTCTCTATATATGCGGCAAATCTCACAGTTATCACTTCTCTATATATGCGGCAAATCTCACAGTTATCACTTCTCTACATATATCTCACATTTACTAGTATCACATTCTTTTTAAAAAATATGAGGTGTTTGTATTCGTAGCATCATGGGATGGGTAAATGAAAGCAAAGATAAAGTGACGTGTATTTGGGGAACAGCTCCTTGGATAACCCTTTCGACACAGTAACTATTCAATGCAGTCTATTCAATGTAGATATAGTGACACAAGAAAATAACATTTACAGGCGATTAAACATATTTAATGAGTTGTTTGCTACCTTGCCATGGGCCTAATGAGTTGTTTGCTACCTTGCCATGGGTTGTTTGCTACCTTGCCATGGGTTGTTTGCTACCTTGCCATGAGTTGTTTGCTACCTTGCCATGGGTTGTTTGCTACCTTGCCATGGGCTGTTTGCTACCTTGCCATGGGCTGTTTGCTACCTTGTCATGGGTTGTTTGCTACCTTGTCATGGGTTGTTTGCTACCTTGCCATGGGTTGTTTGCTACCATGCCATGGGATGTTTGCTACCTTGCCATGAGTTGTTTGCTACCATGCCATGGGTTGTTTGCTACCTTGCCATGAGTTGTTTGCTACCTTGCCATGAGTTGTTTGCTACCTTGCCATGGGCTGTTTGCTACCTTGCCATGAGTTGTTTGCTACCTTGCCATGGGTTGTTTGCTACCTTGCCATGAGCTGTTTGCTACCTTGCCATGGGTTGTTTGCTACCTTGCCATGGGTTGTTTGCTACCTTGCCATGGGTTGTTTGCTACCTTGCCATGAGTTGTTTGCTACCTTGCCATGAGTTGTTTGCTACCTTGCCATGAGTTGTTTGCTACCTTGCCATGGGTTGTTTGCTACCTTGCCATGGGTTGTTTGCTACCTTGCCATGGGCCAAACTTTCTTTCATTCGTTCTTTTTATCTTTTCCCTATTTGCACTTTCTTCTTAATTTACTTCTAGTAAAAGTCAATTCTTCTATTTGTACAGTGGAATCAAAGCAATTAACGACGTGTTAAATCAAATCCTAGTAACGATGTGTCATATCAAATCATTATAATGGTGTGTCACATCAAATCATTGCAACGGTACGTCACGGGTCACATCAAATCATTGTAACGGTACGTCACATCAAATCATTGTAACGATGTGTCACATCAAATCATTGTAACGATGTGTCACATCAAATCATCAAGTTGTAACGGTATGTCATCAAATCAATGTAACGGCATATCACATCAAATCACTGTAACGATACGTCACATCAAATCATTGTAACGGTACGTCACGGGTCACATCAAATCATTGTAACGGTACGTCACATCAAATCACTGTAACGATGTGTCACATCAAATCATTGTAACGATGTGTCACATCAAATCATCAAGTTGTAACGGTATGTCATCAAATCAATGTAACGGCATATCACATCAAATCACTGTAACGATACGTCACATCAAATCATTGTAACGGTACGTCACGGGTCACATCAAATCATTGTAACGGTACGTCACATCAAATCATTGTAACGATGTGTCACATCAAATCATTGTAACGATGTGTCACATCAAATCATCAAGTTGTAACGGTATGTCATCAAATCAATGTAACGGCATATCACATCAAATCACTGTAACGATACGTCACATCAAATCATTGTAACGATGTGTCAGTCACGTCAAATCATTATAACGGCACGTCACATCAAATCATTGTAACGGTATGTCACATCAAATCATTGTAACGGTACGTCACACCAAATCATTGTAACGATGTGTCACATCAATTCATCGCAAGGAGGGGGAGGGTGTTTACATGAAGTCAAGTTTTCAAGTATATCTTGACCCCCCCCCCCCTCCATCCCTATCCTAACTGAAGGCTCTCTAATGAGTTACTTTCATTATGTTCACTACTGTTAATAGCCTGTTCGGCTCTAACTTCATTTTTGTGTGCTATATAAATTTCTTAGAACATGACGGCGAGTTATGGCTTTCACCTTTGTCAGCTGTCTTTTACTCTTTACTAAGTTTGTTGTATTCAAATTGTACATTGAAAGAAATAACAAATGACCAAATTAAGGCAAAGGTAAATTGTTTCCATGGTTATTCTCTTTATCGTAGTAACTGTATATATTATATTTGTTATTTGAGTATCTTTGCTTTGCTACCAGTTTGGAGCCTAGGACATCCCTTTGGGTGTCCAAAATAGTCCAAGTTCCTCGCTTATTATACCCATACTTTGTTGTTTGCCCTCCGCCTTTGCTTGTTCTCGAATAGAGCAGCCGTGTAGTTAGCAGTTCACGACCATGACGCTGAAGTATGCTATAGAGAAGACAGATCTTTTATGTCAAATGATATTAATGAAACATATGTGAATTGTAAACTTGGAATTTCATAATTCAATGTATCTTTATAATATAAGTACAAGAACATGCATGTGAAATAAATGCTAATATTAACTTTTCTTAACTTTTGATTTATTTCAGTGTTTCGTCAATTTCCTCTCTAACACTCAGTTGTAACATAGGTTTGCCATTATTCCACGTTGCAAAGCCAGGAAGCTGAGAGGAAGACACGCATTAACTATTTCACTGCAGGCTCTTTGCTTTCCTTGACACTCTTCCTGTTACAGCAGGGTCACTGGATATATGTGGCTACCAGTAGTCAAAGCGAAGTTGTTCATTGTTAGAATTGGGTGTAAATATCATAGGAAGTCTCGACTTTCGTTGCCGTTGGTCAAACACGAAATGCTCAAGAGCAGAGGTTTAACCCCACAAGAGTTCGTCGGCCGGATACGAATAGATTTGTACTGCTGCTGGCACAATGCTATTGGGACGTTCTAAATTGACTGTCTGGAACGATGCCAGTTGATACCATATTCAAGGGGTTACAGAAGAAATAATACTTTGACAAGCAAAACAGTCTAAACGACGTTACGGTTGTTGGAATTTCTAGTATGTTGGTGTCTTACTGCAAGCATGAATTGAACGCGGGAAAAAGGTAGCCCAATGATGATTTCAAAACTATTACAGTGCATTAAACTGTAACCGATAATGTGATTGGTTGTTGGCAGACAGATCGCTGTATAATCACTGTACTGAAATCACGTCAACAACACTCATACAGCAAATGTAGAATTGGGCATGCATCCAACTTTGGGGCAGGTTCCTGTTTGGTATTATGTGGAAGTATGCATTTCTCTGTGTGTTGACATGACTACAACACAGCGTGATTAACCAAGAGTCAAGGGAGTTGAGCTGAGACCAACAGCAGTACATATAATAATTCGTATGTAACTCAAATGAACACAATCTGCTCGCTTCGGCGGCACAACGCTGTCTCACTAGTAATATTTTACAAGATATTGAATCACCATCTCCACAAAACGACCACGGGAATGGGATGGGGTGTGAATCGATCTGCTACAATTCACTTTCACTGGCAACTTCCTTATATATAGAGGAAACGACTTAAAGTAACTCACGCCGAAAATATCATGTCTCATACACGCTAGCTTTGATTGATCTAGCAATATTTACCAATTTTCTTCTTCAAAATTTCACACCGACTTTGGTGCATACATGTATTTTACATCACGGTAGAAGCAGTCGAAAAAATTAAAGGCGAGTTTTACCGGGTCTTCGGAATTATTTGTGTTGTGTGCGAGCGCTGTACGTTACATAAAATCTTTAAAACATGCATCAAGACCAAAATATCTTGCAAGGAAAAGTACTCTGACATCAGTAAGTTTTATATGAGAATAGTACTCTGACATCAGTAGGTTTTAGATGAGACTAGTACTCTGACATCAGTAAGTTTTAGATGAGAATAGTACTCTGACATCAGTAAGTTTTAGATGAGAATAGTACTCTGACATCAGTAAGTTTTAGATGAGAATAGTACTCTGACATCAGTAAGTTTTAGATGAGAATAGTACTTTGACATCAGTAAGTTTTAGATGAGAATAGTACTCTGACATCAGTAAGTTTTAGATGAGAATAGTACTCTGACATCAGTAAGTTTTAGATGAGAATAGTACTCTGACATCAGTAAGTTTTAGATGAGAATAGTACTCTGACATCAGTAAGTTTTAGATGAGAATAGTACTCTGACATCAGTAGGTTTTAGATGAGAATAGTACTCTGACATCAGTAAGTTTTAGATGAGAATAGTACTCTGACATCAGTAAGTTTTAGATGAGAATAGTACTCTGACATCAGTAAGTTTTAGACGAGAATAGTACTCTGACATCAGTAAGTTTTAGATGAGAATAGTACTCTGACATCAGTAAGTTTTAGATGAGAATAGTACTCTGACATCAGTAAGTTTTAGATGAGAATAGTACTCTGACATCAGTAGGTTTTAGATGATAATAAGTACTCTGACATCAGTAAGTTTTAGATGAGAATAGTACTCTGACATCAGTAGGTTTTAGATGAGAATAGTACTCTGACATCGGTAGGTTTTAGATGAGAATAGTACTCTGACATCAGTAGGTTTTAGATGATAATAAGTACTCTGACATCAGTAAGTTTTAGATGAGAATAGTACTCTGACATCAGTAGGTTTTAGATGAGAATAGTACTCTGACATCAGTAAGTTTTAGATGAGAATAGTACTCTGACATCAGTAAGTTTTAGATGAGAATAGTACTCTGACATCAGTAAGTTTTAGATGAGAATAGTACTCTGACATCGGTATGTATTATATGAGAATAGTACTTTGACATCGGTAAGTTTTAGATGAGAATAGTACTCTGACATCAGTAAGTTTTATATGAGAATAGTACTCTGACATCAGTAAGTTTTATATGAGAATAGTACTCTGACAGTAAGTTTTAGTTGAGAATAGTACTCTGACATCAGTAAGTTTTATATGAGAATAGTACTCTGACATCAGTAAGTTTTAGATGAGAGTAGTACTCTGACATCAGTAAGTTTTAGATGAGAATAGTACTCTGACATCAGTAAGTTTTAGATGAGAATAGTACTCTGACATCAGTAGGTTTTAGATGAGAATAGTACTCTGACATCAGTAAGTTTTAGATGAGAATAGTACTCTGACATCAGTAAGTTTTAGATGAGAATAGTACTCTGACATCAGTAAGTTTTATATGAGAATAGTACTCTGACATCAGTAAGTTTTAGATGAGAATAGTACTCTGACATCAGTAAGTTTTAGATGAGAATAGTACTCTGACATCAGTAAGTTTTAGATGAGAATAGTACTCTGACATCAGTAAGTTTTAGATGAGAATAGTACTCTGACATCAGTAAGTTTTAGATGAGAATAGTACTCTGACATCGGTAGGTTTTAGATGAGAATAGTACTCTGACATCAGTAGGTTTTAGATGAGAATAGTACTCTGACATCAGTAGGTTTTAGATGAGAATAGTACTCTGACATCAGTAAGTTTTAGATGAGAATAGTACTCTGACATCAGTAAGTTTTAGATGAGAATAGTACTCTGACATCAGTAAGTTTTAGATGAGAATAGTACTCTGACATCAGTAAGTTTTAGATGAGAATAGTACTTTGACATCAGTAAGTTTTAGATGAGAATAGTACTCTGACATCAGTAAGTTTTAGATGAGAATAGTACTTTGACATCAGTAAGTTTTATATGAGAATAGTACTCTGACATCAGTAAGTTTTAGACGAGAATAGTACTCTGACATCGGTAGGTTTTATATGAGAATAGTACTCTGACATCAGTAGGTTTTAGACGAGAATAGTACTCTGACATCGGTAGGTTTTATATGAGAATAGTACTCTGACATCAGTAAGTTTTAGATGAGAATAGTACTCTGACATCAGTAAGTTTTAGATGAGAATAGTACTCTGACATCAGTAGGTTTTAGATGAGAATAGTACTCTGACATCAGTAAGTTTTAGATGAGAATAGTACTCTGACATCAGTAGGTTTTAGATGAGAATAGTACTCTGACATCAGTAGGTTTTAGATGAGAATAGTACTCTGACATCAGTAAGTTTTAGACGAGAATAGTACTCTGACATCAGTAGGTTTTAGATGAGAATAGTACTCTGACATCAGTAGGTTTTAGATGATAATAAGTACTCTGACATCAGTAAGTTTTATATGAGAATAGTACTCTGACATCAGTAGGTTTTAGATGAGAATAGTACTCTGACATCAGTAAGTTTTAGATGAGAATAGTACTCTGACATCAGTAAGTTTTAGATGAGAATAGTACTCTGACATCGGTAGGTTTTATATGAGAATAGTACTCTGACATCGGTAGGTATTATATGAGAATAGTACTCTGACATCAGTAGGTTTTAGATGAGAGTAGTACTCTGACATCAGTAAGTTTTAGATGAGAATAGTACTCTGACATCAGTAAGTTTTAGATGAGAATAGTACTCTGACATCAGTAGGTTTTAGATGAGAATAGTACTCTGACATCAGTAAGTTTTAGATGAGAATAGTACTCTGACATCAGTAGGTTTTAGATGAGAATAGTACTCTGACATCAGTAAGTTTTAGATGAGAATAGTACTCTGACATCAGTAGGTTTTAGATGAGAATAGTACTCTGACATCAGTAAGTTTTAGATGAGAATAGTACTCTGACATCAGTAGGTATTATATGAGAATAGTACTCTGACATCAGTAAGTTTTAGATGAGAATAGTACTCTGACATCAGTAAGTTTTAGATGAGAATAGTACTCTGACATCAGTAGGTTTTATATGAGAATAGTACTCTGACATCAGTAAGTTTTAGATGAGAATAGTACTCTGACATCAGTAGGTATTATATGAGAATAGTACTCTGACATCAGTAAGTTTTAGATGAGAATAGTACTCTGACATCAGTAAGTTTTATATGAGAATAGTACTCTGACATCAGTAAGTTTTATATGAGAATAGTACTCTGACATCGGTAGGTTTTAGATGAGAATAGTACTCTGACATCAGTAAGTTTTAGATGAGAATAGTACTCTGACATCAGTAAGTTTTAGATGAGAATAAGTACTCTGACATCGATAAGTTTTAGATGGATTGCTAGACAGTTCATCTCAGTCTAAGGTTACATATATTAAAATGACTAGTGACATTCCGTTAAAAGCGACTTTTAAAGAGTTACAAAAGTCGTGTTTATATCCGGATATATCATCATTGTTTTGGCAGACATGTCTGCCCAAGTCGGGTCAATGACCCCTCCAAACAAAGACGTCAACTTCAGATAAACTTGGTTGAGGTGTACGGGACAGACATGTATGTTCTTCCCAATACCAATTAACCAACCAACCAACCAATTAACCAACCAACCATCCAACCAGCTGTAAGTTGTTAATACTTCTCTCTAATTACAATGGTCCATGTTGGAAAATACAGGTTTGAGCGTAGAAGGAGAAATGGTGTTGAAATAGACGCCGAGTTTACACGATTTGACCTTTGATCTATATTCTTCTAATGTGTAACAAGGGAGCCTACGGTATTACGAGGGGGGATTTAGGGTATGTCTGAGCTGTAAGATTTGACCCTCCACCCTACTCCTTTTTCTAAAATGTGACCCTCCCCAATCCCAAGTTATAAAATCTGACCCTCTCCCATCTCAAAATGACAAATTTACTAATAGATGGATGGAAATTATGTGGACAGATTAAAGGGATACTGAGTAGCTGTAACTTGTGATGATTTTTCCAGTATGTTTTGTTCTGTGTATCAACTACAGTTCTTAGTTTCTTGTTCTACTCCATAACGCACATTGAAACACTCCTGTGTTTGGCAAAGGCTTGTGTGTAACACAGCCTGCAAACGGCAAACTATTTTTTTCCTTAACTTGTCATGCAACTAAGTAGGACAGTGTACAATGTAAATAACCTGTGAAATTTTAAAATATATTTATTACCGTTTTCAACGGTAATTCCAGTGAAAATAAAATATTCTACACTATTTTCTGCTCGATGGACATTCTCATGAGACAAGATATTGAAGCCAGTGACTGGTTTCAGCATGTATGTGATACAGGTCAATCTTTGCATAGAAATCGCGTACAGGGCTCAACATGTGCACATTTTGCGCTTAACTTGTATGGCAATGTATATGCATTTTAAAAAACAATGAGCAATGTGCAGCTTGTCCTCTGTCACATGACACATTCCAAACAGCCAAGCTACACAAGATGTCATGAGGACTTGTTTGGCATGTGGGAAAACAGTGAATTGTAACTACATGTAGTTTAGCTAAATACGAGCCTTAGTTTGAAGGAATGTGTGTTGTTTTTCTCAGAATTGTACACTTTGTTTGAAATAGTGCAGAGTGCATTTTACAAGAAGTTTATCTTCTCACTGTATGGAAACAAGTAGGTCCAGGTAGGTCATAAAATGAGTCAACGTAAAATATGACCCTCCCCCTTGGACAGGTTACTAAAACATGACCCTCCTCCAACCCCCAACACCTGAATGAATGTTCCAACCATAGAATTACAACCTTTCTCACTAAACTGTTAAAACTGAATTAATGGTCCAACCATATAACTACAACCCTTCTCACTAAACTATTACAACTGAATTAATAGTCCAACCACAGAATTACAACCCTTCTCACTAAACTGCTACAACTGAATTAATGGTCCAACCATAGAATTACAACCCTTCTCACTAAACTATTACAACTGAATTAATAGTCCAACCACAGAATTACAACCCTTCTCACTAAACTGCTACAACTGAATTAATGGTCCAACCATAGAATTACAACCCTTCTCACTAAACTGTTACAACTGAATGAATGGTCCAACCACAGAATTACAACCCTTCTCACTAAACTATTACAACTGAATTAATGGTCCAACCACAGAATTACAAACCTTCTCACTAAACTGTTCCAACTGTATTAATGGTCCAACCACAGAATTACAACTCTTCTCACTAAACTGTTCCAACTGTATTAATGGTCCAACCACAGAATTACAACCCTTCTCACTAAACTGTTACAACTGTATTAATGGTCCAACCACAGAATTACAACCCTTCTCACTAAACTGTTACAACTGTATTAATGGTCCAACCACAGAATTACAACCCTACTCACTAAACTGTTACAACTGAATTAATGGTCCAACCACGGAATTACAACCCTTCTCACTAAACTGTTACAACTGAATTAATGGTCCAACCATAGAATTACAACCCTTCTCACTAAACTGTTACAACTGAATGAATGGTCCAACCATAGAATTACAACCCTTCTCACTAAACTGTTACAACTGAATGAATGGTCCACCCACAGAATTACAACCCTTCTCACTAAACTGTTACAACTGAATGAATGGTCCAACCATAGAATTACAACCCTTCTCACTAAACTGTTACAACTGAATGAATGGTCCAACCACAGAATTACAACCCTTCTCACTAAACTGTTACAACTGAATTAATGGTCCACCCACAGAATTACAACCCTTCTCACTAAACTGTTACAACTGAATGAATGGTCCACCCACAACATAACTACAACCCTTCTCATTAAACTCTCTTAACATAATAAATGTTTAGGTACAACTAAGTTACTTTTCACTGAACTGTTATAACTCGATGAAGGGGATTTTAATTTAATGCTGTTTTTTATGTACAGTTCGATACAGGTTTGTAGGCTATACTTTTCAAGTTTTCTAGTCGCTACGAGACAAGCTGATTCATGCATTTTCACAAAAGAGATTATATTATTCACAGGCTGTAGGTCTTGAAGTGTTCTTTACAACACTTTTTCTTGAGGAACTAAACATGGGCTGCACACCACAAAGTGTGTATGTTACAAATCTATGTGTACTGCATCTTAGCAGTGTTCTCTAGGACTGCACTCACACTGTACTACTCAGTGCCTGTGTAATAATTTCAGCACTATGGCAATTTCCAATAAAATTTTTTAGATTTCTTGCTTGATACTCTTTGTAAACCCTTCAAATGAAGGTTATCCCAGTGGTTTGAAACGAGACTAGTATTGTTACATAGGTCTTAGAATCACCCTTCAAATGAAGGTTATCCCAGTGGTTTGAAACGAGACTAGTATTGTTACATAGGTCTTAGAATCACCCTTCAAATGAAGGTTATCCCAGTGGTTTGAAATGAGACTAGTATTGTTACACAGGTCTTAGAATTGCCCATTCACATAAACCGTTCAGCATTGCATGTTAAGGCTATGTCCACCTGTTGCACTCGACACAGTCAGAAAATACTGCTGTTTCAAGGGAATGACCCTATAAAAACTCAGATTTACTCATATTGGCATCTACTGAAGTCATTTATTTATTTCACATTGACAAACTCTGAATATATAGTTGGCAATCAATATTTGATACCCCAGGTACATACATGGGGAGACATGCCAATATTTAATACATCAGGTACATGGGGAGACATGTCGATATTTAATACATCAGGTACATGGGGAGACATGCCGATATTTGATACATCAGGTACGTGGGGAGACATGTCGATATCTGATACATCAGGTACGTGGGGAGACATGCCGATATTTGATACATCAGGTACGTGAGGAGACATGTCGATATCTGATACATCAGGTACATGGGGAGACATGCCGATATTTGATACATCAGGTACGTGAGGAGACATGTCGATATCTGATACATCAGGTACGTGGGGAGACATGCCGATATTTGATACATCAGGTACGTGAGGAGACATGCCGATATTTGATACATCAGGTACGTGGGGAGACATGCTGATATTTAATACATCAGGTACGTGGGGAGACATGCCGATATTTGATACATCAGGTACGTGGGGAGACATGTCGATATCTGATACATCAGGTACGTGGGGAGACATGCCGATATCTGATACATCCGGTACGTGAGGAGACATGCCGATATTTGATACATCATGTACGTGGGGAGACTTTTATAAAATACTGGATTGTACAGTGAAAGAAGACAGAGCTGTATGTCCTTACATCAGCAGAAATATGTGGTATGGCTTGCAAGAGTGAACGAAATTGAAATTAATGACTATGTGACAGTTACGATTATTAGATATAAAGATACTTGTACACAATGACTGACAATTTGTCAATACTTGTCTCTCTCTCTCACACACACACACACACACACACACACACACACACACACAGTCTTGTGGGAAGCAGACATAACAGTGAAAATACATGTTGTGAGTGAGAATATAGCAATGTGTATAGCAAAGATAATAATAGCTTAGAACAAAGGTGAATCTGTCATAGACATGTACACAAGAACACATCACTACACATGTATATGAAAGGAAAGCAACACTAATAGCAATTTACCCACTGGCTAAAAACAATGGGTGTTTTATTGTTGTCTTCATCTACAGATT
Source organism: Glandiceps talaboti (assembly GCF_964340395.1). NCBI lineage: Eukaryota > Metazoa > Hemichordata > Enteropneusta > Spengelidae > Glandiceps > Glandiceps talaboti. The sequence continues at coordinate 32,043,769 of NC_135549.1, read as the reverse complement.
TCATCCAAATATTTTGATATTGGTGATTACGCCCAAGTTTGATGGAAAGGGAATAAATGAAAAAGCATTATTCTTATCAAAACAAAATACAGAGGAAAAAACTAGAGAGACCGATCTTTGTGGAAGGTATATATATATATGTATATAATAAGATAGCACAGAAATACACTCAACAACTACACTTGTAATGATCAAGTGTACTTACTTTCCTACAGGGCTAACGTGGGTTGATTGCCTACATTACAACCAGCCTGTTATCATACAACATTTTACACAGGTTTCTACTATAGTTGAAATCAAACCAAAACATACTTATATGGAAAGCACTCTTGGGCTGTATGTAATGATTAGTATGAGGTGATCAGAGAGAACTGGGTAACTAAGACTAGATTATTTGTGAACACAAACAATGTGATACCATACTATGACTGATCTATGTTTATCAACACGGTGATGCAACATACCCCATAATACATTTCAGGTGATGGTTTGAAAGAGGAATTGAATGGATTGATGTATTTTGTAAGATGATGTACAAAATGTAGTTGTATGACAACAGGATTTGTACTATGGTAATACGCTAACAAAGTATATTACTCAGCAGTGAGTTTCCTAAATACTTCAACTAATAGCTCAACTTAGTTTTTTGAAGTGTTTATCCCTGTATGTTCTATGTAAATTGGCAGGCTATCAATCTTTTTGCCACTACATCTGTCAAAAAAATTACTTTCCTTGATTTCAAAAATATACAGCATTTTATGTTTCATGCATCCAGAAAAATCAACTTTTTTTTGTAGGTTCACCGAGTAGAGAGGTACAAGCTAAATGGTCCTTACAAATGACCTTAGACCAGAATATACAAAGCTGTTGACACTATCTGCCTGTAGTCATCACAATAGTTGCATTCTTCATCCAAATAATTCTTAAGACTCAAGGAGATACATTGTATTTTTTACCAATAGTCATCCTGATAAAGATGTCTTCTTAAAACTGAAACAGAAAGAGAACAATGTATTGACAAATGATTATTAAAATATGCAATTCACTAAAAACAACAAGGACTTCTAAAACCAATTATTATAATAGCAGCATATGAATGTTTAAAATCATGTGTTATATCATTACAATGTCTGATTGTGATAGGTTTATCATTGTGTACATTTACAATGTCTGACTCTGATAGGTTTATCATTGTGTACATTTACAATGTCTGATTGTGATAGGTTTATCATTGTGTACATTTACAATGTCTGACTCTGATAGGTTTATCATTGTGTACATTTACAATGTCTGATTGTGATAGGTTTATCATTGTGTACATTTACAATGTCTGATTGTGATAGGTTTATCATTGTGTACATTTACAATGTCTGATTGTGATAGGTTTATCACTGTGTACATTTACAAAAGACACCCAGAGTGGCACGTACATTGTACCTAAAGACACCCAGAGTGGCACGTACATTGTACCCAAAGACACCCAGAGTGGCACATACATTGTACACAAAGACACCCAGAGTGGCACATACATTGTACCTAAAGACACCCAGAGTGGCACGTACATTGTACCCAAAGACACCCAGAGTGGCACATACATTGTACCCAAAGACACCCAGAGTGGCACGTACATTGTACCCAAAGACACCCAGAGTGGCACGTACATTGTACCCAAAGACACCCAGAGTGGCACATACATTGTACCCAAAGACACCCAGAGTGGCACGTACATTGTACCCAAAGACACCCAGAGTGGCACATACATTGTACCCAAAGACACCCAGAGTGGCACGTACATTGTACCCAAAGACACCCAGAGTGGCACGTACATTGTACCCAAAGACACCCAGAGTGGCACGTACATTGTACCCAAAGACACCCAGAGTGGCACATACATTGTACACAAAGACACCCAGAGTGGCACACACATTGTACCCAAAGACACCCAGAGTGGCACATACATTGTACCCAAAGACACCCAGAGTGGCACATACATTGTACCCAAAGACACCCAGAGTGGCACATACATTGTACCCAAAGACACCCAGAGTGGCACGTACATTGTACCCAATATATTCAATGTTTGTTGATGTTTGTTGATATTCAATGCGTACATGTATGCCCATGACAAGTAAGACGCAACCTGATTTGCTGCGTGTCTCACTGAGCAGAAATTCGATTGCATGTGTGCCAGTTCAGATGTAGAGGAGGCGATCAGGCTAAAAAATGTAAACATTTACCAAGGTCAATTCAGGCAAAATAACGAAGGTAAAATAGCAATGAACGATTAGCCGACATCTACATCAGATTTTAATCAGACTGGTTACAGCCCAAAGGAGTACAGGGGGGGGGGGGGGGGGGGGGGGGGTTTATGTTACAGTCCAAAGTAGTACAGTACAGTGTGGGGGGGGGGGAATTTTATGTTACAGTCCAAAGTAGTACAGTACAGTGAGGGGGGGGGGATTTTATGTTACAGCCCAAAGTAGTACAGTACAGTGAGGGGGGGGGGGATTTTATGTTACAGTCCAAAGTAGTACAGTACAGTGAGGGGGGGGGATTTTATGTTACAGCCCAAAGTAGTACAGTACAGTGAGGGGGGGGGGGGGATTTTATGTTACAGCCCAAAGTAGTACAGTACAGTGTGGGGGGGGGGGATTTTATGTTACAGCCCAAAGTAGTACAGTACAGTGAGGGGGGGGGGGGATTTTATGTTACAGTCCAAAGTAGTACAGTACAGTGTGGGGGGGGGGGATTTTATGTTACAGTCCAAAGTAACAAAGTTGTGGAATGTTACAAATTCAATGTTCCTATTTATTCACACAATTTTGAGTTTATAATGTATCTCCTGAAGCACAACTACACAAACAGTACTTTGCACTTTGATGTATACATGGTGATAACAGTAGCAATAAGTTCAAGGCTGCATGTCTTAGGCCAAGTTTAACAATCTAAATCATCACTTGGGGCAATATACATAACTGCTGTTAGTTGACTTGTAGGAATGAATTGTGTAAACTATTTTGAAAGGACAATGCTATCACTTTGTCAGAGACAGTTTGACATCATTTTTATCTAAATTTCAAATACAAACATAACACACATCTTCCAACATTTTTATGTTGATTTTCGCCCCCAAAAGAAAATTAAATCCCTATAGATACAGTAACACCAGGCTAACTCATGGATGACATACAAGATAAAAATAAAAATAGGAGAAGTATTCTTGAGGTGTACTGTAGAATGAATATATCATTCAGTCAAATCCAATCATGAAAGGAACACATTTACACACAAGGGTATAATTAAACAGATGTTGAATAACATTGGGGGACTGTGGGTCACCCAATCACAGACTGTTTCTCCCGTGGGCATCGTCGTAAACCACAGCCTCTTTTATGGCACAGTTCAAGACGCACCCCACTGCCAAGAGGCTGTGGTTTCATTCACTTACAAAGTAGTATTTATCTCCATGGCTTTGTACCTCAACACTACAACCAATCAGATTGCCTCAAACATACCATGTAATATACACTGCCTCAGCAGGACACACACACACACACACTGAAAACTGACTGGGACAAGCTCGGTTCTTGTTGCCGAAATTTAACTTAGTCATTATACAGACAAGATTGGAATGATATGAACAGAAAATAACGACTTACAAATCTTGCCTGGAAGTGTCAAATAGGGTTTGGATGAGAGCATGGATTCCTCCGATGCTGTGTACTGTTAGACTGACAGATCAGCCATTGTGGGTGCGGTCTAATCTCACTTTCCTGAGTGGCAGGCTAATAAGCCTGGACAGATGACATCATTATTTTAGTGTACCATCAGATTATGATACGATCGTGAGTTTGTAGCAAGTTACATTTTCAATTACAACGAATCTTTCCTCATTCTTACTTTATACTCCTTAACTCCTTCAAATATTGTTATCCTAGTGGTTTTACATGTACATGTACTACCGGTAGATTTGGTTCAAGGTAAATAGGTTTGGAACAGGTTTAACTTGTCGTACGTGTTGAACAGTGTAAAATTTCAACATACCACATAACCACATATTGACAAATCACAAGATAGGAAAGGAACTTGGTGTTTTACAATGAAAGTTATAAGTTATCTCAAACTTGCCAACTTTCCTATATCTCTACATATATTATTTTAGATCAAAACACAATTCAGTCATTGGATATTTTCGTCTTTCACAGCTAAATCTTGGTATGTTGTCATTTTCAGTCTTTGGACCTTGAAATCAGTGATTATTGTCAAAGACTATGTTGTTATCTGAAAAGTCGTCATGGATTTCGTGGAGACATTCAAATGAGGACTAACTACAAAGCCTCCAGAGTAAATGGAAAAAATGGGATAAAAACAGCCACCATTTGGCCATTGGTGTTAATACCACACAGCAAAAGTGATATATGCTGACCTCAGTCTCAAACATCAGTACCAGATTTGTTTGAAATCAGCTAGTGAATGTAGGTGTGTATACACACTTTGAATATTTTTAACTATTTGACCTTAAACTTTAATAAAGGTTAAGGTCAAAGGTCAGGGTCTCATTAGAAAGCTGTTGATTGGAAAACATGGGAATAGATACTCACATGATGTCGCTACTGTGTTTCCAGTGTGAGAGGTGAAAATGAATTTTTATGGCAAAAAAATGGCTGCTGTCAAGACACTGCCGCAAAGCTAATACTACATTTAATAGAATGAAGTGATGTGCACATGTGAACTACTACTACATGTATACTGGATCTTTAAACAAGATTTAGTACAAATTGGCCCATTTATGTCACTGATATGTATAGATATATGCATTTCAACAACATAACACATATTTGACATTGAAAATGAGGGTCAAGGTTAAAGTGTCATTAGAAAGCTTATCATTGATAAAATGGGTGTAGACACTAGAATAAAGTTTCTATCTATATGTACTAATCTTTCCATGTTACTAAGCAAAATGTTAATCTCATGACAAAATTACCTTGAAGATAAAGGTTAAGGTCAAAGTGTCATTAAAAAGGTTGTATCACGACATGGGTGTAGACATTAATATAAAGTTTTTATCTACTAAGCTTCCGATGTTACTAATACTAGGCAAAATGTGAATTTTTATGACAAAAATGGTCGCCATTTTGGACTTTATCCCGAGAGTCAAGAAATACAAGTCTGATCACGCAACAACATTTGTGAACCTAAAACAAACAGACTTAGATATGTTGTGTGTGCTTGTTGGACATGGAATATGCCTCCAACAATAAAGGATTAGTTGGGTATGGGGGATCATATCACGATGAAAATGGAGTCTGAGTTATGGCTTTGGACATGGAAAATTCACAAACAAAATGGCTGCCAGGCAGCCATATTGGATCGTATCACGACGAAAATGGATATGCACATGTATGTCATAGAACACTGTCCTAATACCAACTTTAAATGAGATCTGTTCAAGCATGTCTGAGTTATGGCTTTGGACATGAAAATTCGCAAACAAAATGGCTGCCAGGCAGCCATATTGGATCGTATCACAACGAAAATGGATATACACATGTATGTCATAGAACACTGTCCTAATACCAACTTTGAATAAGATCTGTTCAAGCATGTCTGAGTTATGGCTTTGGACATGAAAATTCACAAACAAAATGGCTGCTAGGCGGCCATATTGGATCGTATCATGACAACAATGAATATGCACATGTATGTCATAGAACACTGTCCTAATGCCAACTTTGAATGAGATCTGTTAAAGCATGTCTGAGTTATGGCTTTAGACAGGGAAAATTCGCAAACAAAATGGTTGCTAGGTGGCCATATTGGATCGTATCATAAAACAAATTGACGTGCATATGTATGCCATAGTATGTTGCCCCTGTACCAAGTTTGAAAAAAATCGGTCCAGGCATCTCCAAGAAACAGCATCGGACGGACGGACGGATGGACGGACGCACGCACAGACGGACAGACAGAACCCAATCCATAAGTCCCCGTTCCGGACTTCGTCCGCGGGGACTAAAAATGACATGCATATGTAGAGGATAGTATTTGGTGTTTACTGAAAGTTTGGTTGAAATTGGCCCATGCATATTTGAGATAGAGGTTGACATGGCCAGACAGACACATGGCCGACTGAAAGTAGTAGCACCCACCCCCTTCAGCTTTGCCATTGAGGGCTAATTAAACTGTAGTCTGTACATATTTCATTCTTCAAACATGGCAGTAAGTTAGGAGAGGGTACAAGGTTAAACATATTCTAATCACATGCTTATATTTTGTACTATAAAAAGGCATTCGTATAACTACACATGCATCAAGGACTGTCCCAAAGTGTACACAATATATAATGCTCAAATCTAATTTTGTCTAGCTGTGGTGTCAATGTTGTGTTATTTGCTTAGAAAGAGGTTGAGCACTGTTAGATATGGTTGTTTTGAAAGAGACACACCTACCTAGACTGTCGACAGTCGTTTGTGCCTTTTTTTGCTGCATTTTATCTAAAACTAAAGTCGTTGCCTTGCTCCAATTCGGAGCAATACAATAACCGCATACTGATCGTAACAGCGAGTGCAGAAGGCACGATTGACTCGTTCCTTGCAGTGCCCTCACACGATAACAGTAAGAAGATTTTTATTGTAGAATGTTTGACATTGGGGTCATAGTTCACATTGCATGTCTGGTGATGAGGTCATCCAACAATGTCATTTACAAATGTTATAAAAATGCACAGTTTCAAGCTTTAACAAAGAAAGATAGGAAAGGTAAATTACTTGATTATGACCATCTTAATACATTTACGATGTCAAATTTGCGCTGCAGTGTACGTGTATATGCATTGAATGTTGAGTGACCTTATATTGAACTGTATGAAAATCATATGATAGAGTAGTGCCCAATGCCATGACATCACATTCTTGAATAAGTAATAGCAAGTGGATATCCAGCATGCTATAACAGTCGCATGTACCTTTGGCACTCGCTGTTCCTATCAGTATGCGTTAGTATTCAGTGCTATGGAGTGAGGTGACGACTTTGTTTTAGATGAAACACAACGAAAAAAGGCATGAACGACTGTCCACAGCTAACACCTAACAAACGCAGTTATAAACACAAGTTTTATGTACACAGAAACTTGACACTAGATATAGTCATCTGATCTATGACTAGAGCCAGACTGCAGCCAACCATAACAAATGTGTCTCAAGTACAGTTAAGTATTGTGATGGATTAAGAGAGCAAAGACATGTTACTACACAGAGTGTAATTATCAGTTATTGTCATACATTCAACACCCCCTGAGAGCAAGCAAAACAAACATGTTGCCAGTAAGGCACATCAAAGTAACCATTTCCTTACAGACATGACTAAATTATCTGGATCAGATAAAAGGGAGTGCTTGACTTGGTTATTTCTCTCTGGGTGGCAACACTGATTAGACCCACTGTCACCTCAAATAAAGTAACATGCACTTGACTTTCAGGAATGTGTTTGAAAACATAGGCAATGTTCAATTATAAATTGAGCATTCAATGGACATATGTGTGTATACATTTTAGTTGAAGTTATTCATCAAGAATGGGTTGATGCAGTGCACTTAATAACCATTAATGTTTGTCCAAGGGCAAGATGATAACAAAGAGTATTCCATATCATAGTCTTTGTTTAACCTTCAAATCAGGTGGGCATCACAAACAGATCTGAGTAATCAGTTCAGTGTTCTTTCCAGAGAAATTCTCACAATCCATGCTATCATAAATTGTTAAAAGCAGTGTTTATTTATGGGACATATTTTTCATGGCAGAGCTGACCCAGCTGGATGGACAACATCACTCAAAGTACTACAAGACATACGTGTACTGTAGATGGTGAGTCATCAGTCCCAAAAGAACTGAATTAGTGTGCTAAACAACAACCATACAGCTTTGAATAGAGAACAAGACTGCATGCCGTAGTTTATATGGCTGCTTCATCATCAGAGTTTTAAACTTGCTACATAAAATGGAGACTAATTTACATATATGGCTATTAATTATAAGCACTATACCATACAATTATAACACAATGAGATGTTTTTGAATATTGATTTATAATAGATATATATTTCAACACACCTGAAGAGTATCAAACTTAATCCAACTTACTTTTTTCATGAATTCTTCTGCAACAATACGTGCCCTTGCATTGACAGCTAACTTCATTTCACTTATCTCTTTGTCAATTTCTTCCATAAACTGAATAACAAAGTCTACAAGTTTATGTTTGAACATCTGTTCTGTGTGGAAGTTTGTGATCAAGAAACTGATGTCATAGCCCTGAAAATAAAACAAAAACAAGGTCAAATATACTCCTGATTGTAGAGGGCAGTAGTCACACCGGTTTCAAAAAAAGAATTTGATACTTTAAGGAACTTTAATGCATAGATCGCGTTCTCTTTTACCTAGCAAGTTGTAATGACAATGCTTAAAATTGGTTAAAATGATAAGAATCCATCAACATTTGCATATTCTCACATGTCAAGAGTATATATTTCCTAGCATCAAAGTAGAGTACTCTGTCAGAAAACGACTTGCTGGGCATGGGTATTAATTATACATGACTGGTGACATCATGACGTTCAAACCTTCTCATGAAGATTGGTATAATTTCAAAACGTTAACAGCAGCGTTAATGTTATCCTGACAGACAGACAAACTGTATACTGGAGACAAATCCCAGAAATGACAGGCAGACAAACTGTATACTGGAGACAAATCCCGGAAATGAATGACTTTGACAGATATGAATACGAGTACAGATAATTGTTGATAGGGTACTGCCCTTGAAGTAATGGTATTTTCTGATTGCTCTTATTAGCGTGCATTGGCATACAGGTACTGCCCTTGAAGTAATGGTATTTTCTGATTGCTCTTATTAACGTGCATTGGCGTACAGGTACTGCCCTTGAAGTAATGGTATTTTCTGATTGCTCTTATTAGTGTGCATTGGTATACAGGTACTGCCCTTGAAGTAATGGTATTTTCTGATTGCTCTTATTAGCGTGTATTGGCATACAGGTACTGCCCTTGAAGTAATGGTATTTTCTGATTGCTCTTATTAGCGTGTATTGGCGTACAGGTACTGCCCTTGAAGTAATGGTATTTTCTGATTGCTCTTATTAGCGTGCATTGGCATACAGGTACTGCCCTTGAAGTAATGATATTTTCTGATTGCTCTTATTAGCATGCATTGGCATACAGGTACTGCCCTTGAAGTAATGATATTTTCTGATTGCTCTTATTAGCGTGCATTGGCATACAGGTACTGCCCTTGAAGTAATGGTATTTTCTGATTGCTCTTATTAGTGTGCATTGGTATACAGGTACTGCCCTTGAAGTAATGGTATTTTCTGATTGCTCTTATTAGCGTGCATTGGCATACAGGTACTGCCCTTGAAGTAATGGTATTTTCTGATTGCTCTTATTAGCGTGCATTGGCATACAGGTACTGCCCTTGAAGTAATGGTATTTTCTGATTGCTCTTATTAGCGTGCATTGGTATACAGGTACTGCCCTTGAAGTAATGGTATTTTCTGATTGCTCTTATTAGCGTGCATTGGCATACAGGTACTGCCCTTGAAGTAATGATATTTTCTGATTGCTCTTATTAGCGTGCATTGGCATACAGGTACTGCCCTTGAAGTAATGGTATTTTCTGATTGCTCTTATTAGCGTGCATTAGCGTACAGGTACTGCCCTTGAAGTAATGATATTTTCTGATTGCTCTTATTAGCGTGCATTGGCATACAGGTACTGCCCTTGAAGTAATGGTATTTTCTGATTGCTCTTATTAGCGTGCATTGGCGTACACAAACAAAGATTTTACATATATATCAATCTTCTGCAATTTATTGAGTTACAACCAAGTATTTTGGATGTGTTGTTTCACATTGATTTTTCAAGTAGGAAGTCATGGTAAAATTGATTTGTTAAACAAATTGTAATAAAGTCCAGTGTGGTACTCGGTCTACAGTGGAATATTCTAATCTGCTTTGATATAAAAGAACACTGATAAGTTTGTGATCGTATAAATGATAAAACATAAATTAATTATTAAACACAAGATTTTCCATGAATGGAGTGACCATCCTTACCTCAACTGGCTTCCTTCTGAGAATGAAAAAATTTTCTGCTCTCATCATCATAAACCTCATAAATTTATGACACAAAATCTTCTCAATTTCATCAGCCTACAAATTGGTCAAGAAGTTATATATTAGAATGTTATGTACATGTATGGTATTGGTGTTGGAGATAACAGGTACTATTAGAATGTGATGTACATGTATGGTATTGGTGTTGGAGATAACAGGTACTAGTATGTGATGTACATGTATGGTATTGGTATTGGAGATAACAGGTACTATTAGAATGTGATGTACATGTATGGTATTGGTGTTGGAGATAACATGTACTATTAATGTGATGTACATGTATGGTATTGGTGTTGGAGATAACAGGTACTAGTATGTGATGTACATGTATGGTATTGGTGTTGGAGATAACAGGTACTATTAGAATGTGATGTACATGTATGGTATTGGTGTTGGAGATAACAGGTACTACTAAAGATATTCTGGTACTGGTATTGGAGATAAAAGGTACTACTAAAGATATTCTGGTACTGGTATTGGCGATAACAGGTACTACTAAAGATATTCTGGTACTGGTATGGGCGATAACAGGTACTACTAAAGATATTCTGGTACTGGTATTGGCGATAACAGGTACTACTAAAGATATTCTGGTACTGGTATTGGCGATAACAGGTACTACTAAAGATATTCTGGTACTGGTATTGGAGATAACAGGTACTACTAAAGATATTCTGGTACTGGTATTGGCGATATCAGGTACTACTTAAGATATTCTGGTACTGGTATTGGCGATAACAGGTACTACTAAAGATATTCTGGTACTGGTATTGGCGATAACAGGTACTACTAAAGATATTCTGGTACTGGTATTGGCAATATCAGGTACTACTAAAGATATTCTGGTACTGGTATTGGCGATAACAGGTACTACTAAAGATATTCTGGTACTGGTATTGAAGATAACAGGTACTACTAAAGATATTCTGGTACTGGTATTGGCGATAACAGGTACTACTAAAGATATTCTGGTACTGGTATTGAAGATAACAGGTACTACTAAAGATATTCTGGTACTGGTATTGGAGATAACAGGTACTACTAAAGATATTCTGGTACTGGTATTGGAGATAACAGGAACTACTAAAGATATTCTGGTACTGGTACTGATATTGGTGATAACAAGTACTACTAAAGATATTCTGGTACTGGTATTGGCAATAACAGGTACTACTAAAGATATTCTGGTACTGATATTGGCGATAACAGGTACTACTAAAGATGTTTTGGTGTTGTTTTCTTTCTTTTTTGCTTTTTAAAAAATATATTTTCCCTAGGTGCCATGTAATAAAGTAATGATTTCAAAGCTGGCGGGTTTTTTTTCTCAATCAATTTTAACTTCAATAAACCAGCTTTACTATGACTACCTTATTAATTATTTATGAGTTTAGTTCTACTAAGCACCCTCAACCAGTGGCCCTTCGTCTTCAACACACACCCAAAGATTCTTAGCATTACCATGGTTACAGTACATGTACATGTACATTGTAATGTATACAGCAAGACCCAAGGTTTCTTAGCATTACCATGGTTACTACAGTATTGACACAATCGGTTCAAAGCAGTAATGGTTTATACTAGGAATGACATCATCATTCATTCTGTGTAGTACTACATGGACATGTTATGAAGCAGTGCATCTAATCTTACTGCCAAAGACACTGGCAACATTTCAAAACATGTGTATTTACAAGTTTCACTGAACCTTCTATCATACAAACCAGTCAGATATACAAAAAAATGTATAGATATGTTAAATATCCAAAACCAACAACACTGAAATTTATATCAAAAAGAGAAGTTTACTTACCTGCTTAACTGCAATACTTATTCTGAGAGAGTTTACTGATCCTTCAATTAGAACTTTTTCTTTTTCATTGCGGCTTATTGTAACAGGCTGTAGAAGCAATTCTTTGCTGCTCCTACAATACAAAACAACACAAATATTGATAACAATTGATCTTTTGCAAAATATGCATACATGTATGGTTGTTTCAATTGTATAGTGTTTTCAGGTCTCACAATTAATGGTATGGTAACCGTAGTTCCATGTCTACAGCCATCTTGGCATATGGATAGCAAAAGTTGCAGTGGTTGTCCACCCAGACTAGGCTGCCACTGATTGTCTTACAATTTATTTAGCACTTGGATACATGTATTTTGATATTTTGATAACATGTACATATACATATGTCCACAGGAGATCCTGTTTACAATTTAGGAATGAGCCTACTGGTCACCATCTTTGGACTGTACATGTATGTCCACAGGGGATCCTATTTTACAATTTAGGAATGAGCCTACTGGTCACCATCTTTGGACTGTACATGTATGTCCAAAGGGGATCCTGTTTAAAGTTTAGTGATGAGACAACTGGTCACCATCTTTGGACTGTAATTGTCCAAAGGGGATCCTATTTTACAGTTAAGGAATGTGACTACTGGTCACCATCTTTGGACTGTGCATGTACATGTATGTCCACAGGGAATCCTATTTTACAGTTAAGGAATGTGACTACTGGTCACCATCTTTGGACTGTACATGTATGTCCAAAGGGGATCCTGTTTCAAGTTTAGTGATGAGCCTACTGGTCACCATCTTTGGACTGTGCATGTACATGTATGTCCACAGGGAATCCTATTTTACAGTTAAGGAATGTGACTACTGGTCACCATCTTTGGACTGTACATGTATGTCCACAGGGGATCCTATTTTACAATTTAGGAATGAGCCTACTGGTCACCATCTTTGGACTGTACATGTATGTCCACAGGGGATCCTATTTTACAGTTAAGGAATGTGACTACTGGTCACCATCTTTGGACTGTACATGTATGTCCACAGGGGATCCTATTTTACAATTTAGGAATGAGCCTACTGGTCACCATCTTTGGACTGTACATGTATGTCCACAGGGGATCCTATTTTACAGTTAAGGAATGTGACTACTGGTCACCATCTTTGGACTGTACATGTATGTCCAAAGGGGATCCTGTTTTACAGTTAAGGAATGTGACTACTGGTCACCATCTTTGGACTGTACATGTATGTCCAAAGGGGATCCTGTTTTACAGTTAAGGAATGTGACTACTGGTCACCATCTTTGGACTGTACATGTATGTCCAAAGGGGATCCTGTTTTACAGTTAAGGAATGTGACTACTGGTCACCATCTTTGGACTGTACATGTATGTCCACAGGGGATCCTATTTTACAGTTAAGGAATGTGACTACTGGTCACCATCTTTGGGCTATGGAATTCTGAAAGTTGTAGTCCATTAGAACTACGAAAGGGTCCAAAAATTTTTCATTATGAGCTGTGATTTTCAAGCTACATTATTTGACTTACAAAACAATACTTTTGGAGTGTGACGTGATAGAAATGTTTAATGACTTTGGGTTTGATGAGATTCATGAGGCCTCAGGGGATCTGTTTGTATGTTTATTTAAATCTGGAAGTTGAAATTTGCATACTAGTAACATGCTACAAAAACAATAACTGAGTTAGAGTGTGGTATTCCATAATTACATTACAGAATCAAGAAGTGGGGTTTCTTATCTTTCTTATCACTGAATAATGTTTGTTGGCAATATTTACAAATGAGATAAAGCACTGTTATATAACACATCAGGCAAAGCTAAGCTCAATATCTAAGTGTGAAGCCCCTAATGTCATACATTATATCAGTTGTTATCAGTTTTACTGACCTATTATCAGTGACATTGCAAATAGCTTCAGAGATGCAAACAATTTTCACCTGACTTGGTGGCTCACCAAGTCGGGGAAAGTCACACTTGAACCGCTAATGCAAAAATCCTACCCAGCCCTGTTCTGATCTTTGCAATATACGCGATCATTTGGCTGTTGCTACGGTCGTGGTCATGTTGCTAGACATATTTGCATACATTTTTTGAATGTTCGTTCACTTGTCTATGAATCCCTGCTGTTATCTTTGAGATATACATCATCATATGGCTGTTTCTATGGGCTTCGTATTGTTGCTATGTTGCATACATATTTTGAATGCTTATTCATTTGTCTATTAAATCTCTGTTGCTATCTTTGCAATATATGTGATCATTTGGCTGTTGCTATGGGCGTGGTCTTGTTGATAGGCACATTTACATTTTTTTGAATGTTTATTTACTTGTCTATTAATCTCTTGTTATCTTTGCAAAATATGTAATCATTTGGCTGTTGCTATGGGCATGGTCTTGTTGCTAGGCATATTTGCATACTTATTGAATGTTTACTCACTTGCGTACCAGATGATGTTATTTTAGCAAAATATACTGGCATTTGGTTGTTGCTAAGGGATTGGTCATGGTTGCTTGGGCCAGTTGTGTCAAAACATTTGAACAAAATCTGCAGAATAACACTGCTAGAAACATCTCACTAAATTTCAGTCTCATTGACCAAGTACTTTTTGAGATGTACGTTTTTGACCAAAATTCACAATTTTACACCTAATTTGCATATTACTGATGCGATTGTTACATGCTCAATATTCTTTCATCTATACACCCCCAAATGCATCCCATTAAATTTCAGCCCAATCTGCATTGTAGTTTTGGAATGAAACATTTTTGACCAAAAAGACACATTTTAGCCCTAATTTGCATATTACTGAGGGAAACATCATACGATGAACAAATCTTAATCCACACACCCCTAAGAACGTTCCCACCAAATTTCAGACCAATCTGCCAAGTAGTTTTTCAGTTTAAGTTTCTTGACCAAGAATACCGCCAATGGTGTTGTAGAACAATTGTACAGTTTTTAAAAATGTTTATCCATATGCTAGTCTATGCTAACAATAGGTGTTCATTTGCTGAATGACTATCCAGTTGCCTATCCAACCATGTTGCTGTCTTTGCGATATACGCGATCATTTGGCTGTTGTTAGGCATATTTGCATACATTTGTAAATGTTTATTCATTTGTCAATTAATCCTCTTGTTATCTTCACAATATATGTGATCATCTGGTTGTTGCTATGCACGTGGTCTTGCTTCTAGGCACATTTGAATGCATTTTTTGAATGTTTATTCATTTGTCTATTATTCCCCATAGTTATCTTCACAATATATGTGATCATTTGGCTGTGCTATGGGCGTGGTCTTGTTGCTAGGCAAATTTACATACGTTTTTTGAATGTTTATTCAATTGTCTATTAATCCCCATAGTTATCTTCACAATATATGTGATCATTTGGCTGTTGCTATGGGCGTGGTCTTGTTGCTAGGCACATTTGCATACATTTTTTGAATGTTTATTCATTTGTCTTTCTTTTCCTGTTATCTTTGCAATATATGTGATTATTTTACACCTAATTTGCATATCACTGATGGAATCATTGTATGCTTAATTTCTTCGTCCATATATCCCTAGATGCATTCCCATTAAATTTCAGCCCAATCTGCTCAGTGAATTTGGAATTATAGATTTTTTACCGAAAAGACACATTTTACATGTAGCCCTAATTTGCATATCACTCATATTATGAATAATTCTTAGTAAAAACACCCTGAAGAATGTTTCACCCAAATTTCAGCCCAATCTGCCCAGTAGTTTTTGAGTTTAAGTTTTTTTACCTCAAATCACATTTTTTGACCCAAATCACAAACCAATGGTAAGATCACAGTTTCCCAACTAGACACCCAAGGTAATGGACCCACCAAATATCATAATAATCGGTTCAGTGGTTTTTGACATTAAGTTGTTTACACACACACACACACATACACAGACGCCGGGCGATCCCTATAGCACTACAAATGTACAGAGACTCAGTTCAGTTGTGCTAAAAATGACATTTTTTGACCCAAATCACATACCTAAGATGCGATCATTTTGCTTTGAACAATTTCCCAACTAGACACCAAAAGTAATGTCCCCACCAAATACCAAGGCAATCGGTCTGGCGGTTTTTGAGTTTAAGTCACACACGCACGCACGCACGCACGCACGCACGCACACGCATGCACGCGCGCGCACACACACACACACACACACACACACGGGCAGACACACACACACACACACGGGCAGACACGGGCAGACACCGCACCATGCCTATCGCACAACTGAACCTTATCAGTCAGTTGTGCTAAAAACTGCAAACATCTCCCAATTGAACTTCCTTAATGTTCACTTGGAATACCATGTTTGTGAATACTGTTATACAAATGTACATGTAATATTTTGTCTTGTAAAAGAATAGAAACATCAGGATGCAGATACAATGATCATGTATTTTGACTGATTTCCTTTACATGTTATTGTTACTGAACAATCATGGGCAAATTAAAATATTGTATTCAGTAATCATGTAACAATCCCATGTCACACTTGTCAATTTTCATAGAGGGATCTTGACGTGAATAAATGTGTTTTTGTACACGCAACTAAAATTCCTGGACAGTCCCTTTCTGTATATATTGAACATTTATTTTCCTACCTGACTTCCACCTCAGGTTTGTTGTGTCTTTCAACAACTTGTGAAGGAAAGTTTTCCAAACACATTGCAGCCGTTAATGTTGAACGGACTGCATTTAGGTATGGTCGCAGTGTTGCAGCCTAAAATAAAACAGAAATGTTATATGTTGCAATATGAAAGACTAAATGTGAACAAAACAAATCTTTTGAACTTTTCCTCTTTTGAACTCATGCAGTTTACTAATTAATGTATAATTCATTATTCTATTTGTATCCACAATGGAAGTATTGTTGGCAAAGATCTTTATCATAAAATACTACCAATGGCACTGTAGCACAACTGTAGTTGGCTGTTGGTATGGACATGGTCGTTGCTTGGCATATTTGCATACATTTGTGGAATATTTATTAATTTGCCTACCCTTTCCAGTTTTCATCTTTGCAATGTATTGTAAGCCATCATTTATCCATTGCTATGGGCGTGGTCTAGGCATATTTGCGTACATTTAAATATATTTATTCACTTATCTACCAAGACTGTCGACAGTTGCTCGCGTCTTTTTTGCTATATTTTATCTAAAACTAAAGTCGTCGCTGCGCTATCAGTATGCGATTATAGTAGTATTGCTCCAGATCGAAGCATGGCAACGACTTTAACTTTAAATAAACGTAGCAAACAAGGCACTAGCGACTGTCGACAGTCTATTATCTACCCTTCATTGTGTAATATGCATCATCATTTCACTGTTGATAAGGGCTTGGGTTAAGGTTGCTGTTTGCCAATTGTGTAAAAATGTTTTCAACAATAAATACAGAATACCTCTAGAAACATCACCAGTGTTCATTCTTGGATGTCATGATTAGGGGGCACTTGGGCCTTCCATGAAAAATTAGGGGACATTTTTTTGTACTGGTGGGGGGGGGGGGGGGGCATTATCAAAAAAGGACAGAAATATATATATATATAAATAAACCTAAGAATGTTCCCACCAAATATTTCAGCTTAATCTGCTTAGTAGTTTTGAAATTAAAGATTTTTAACCAAAAAAGACACATTTTTATACCTTATTTGCAAATCATTGATAGGATCATCATGTCATGAACAACTTTTAATCTAAACACCTCTAAGAATATTCCCACCAAATTTCAGACCAATCTGCACAATAATTTTTGAGTTTAAGTTTTTTGACCATAATCATAATTTTTTACCCAAATCATTTTGATTTGAACAATTCACCAAGGTAGTACACCCAACAAATATCATAACAATCAGTCCATCGGTTTTAACTTTAAGTTGTTTACACACACATCCACAGACAGACACTTTGCCATGCCTACATCATTATATGTATACAGTATAGCACTACTGAACCTAGCTGCAATAATTGTAGCGTTTTATGTGATTTTGAAAGCTTTTTCGTCTGTTTTTGTGCCTTTTTTCGTTCCGCCATTTAACCCAAATCAAACGCTACATTTCCTGTAGCGCAAATGCAAATAGACGAGACCACGTTGAAAACATGAGCGAGATGTCAGCGTACTGCCTGTTTCAAAATGCTGCATGCGTTGCTACATTTGCCGATTTTGACGGAATTGGGGTACCTCTGAACACTTCTTGGGGCTTGAAGGCTCCGTAATTAATGTTGGTGTTATTTTGCCAGCTAGGCGTAATTTAGCAGAAAAGTCCGCCCAACTTTGCGATTCAGATCTGAATCGGTTCTGTCTATTTGTGTTTGCATTAGAGGAATTGTAGCATTTGTTGGAACGAAAAATGGCACAAAACAGACGAAAAAGCCCTCAAAATCACATCAAACGCTACAATTATTGCAGCTATGAGCTACACTGAACCTTATCAGTTCAGTTGTCCTAAAAAATGAACCTAACACTATAGTAACAGAGATATATCTACTAGTATGTTATCAGACTAAATAATCACTATGAAAACACAACCAGGAAGTGGAAGGCATGCACAGAGACTCGAGTTAGTATGATTAGTATTTAGTTAGTCGGGATGTCCACTACGTCATCGTATGAAAGGCGGAACCCTCAAATTAAGGTTGAACTTGTGATTTCGCGATTTTTGGTCCTCCGAACTGGGACTTTT
This sequence comes from Glandiceps talaboti, assembly GCF_964340395.1. Lineage (NCBI taxonomy): Eukaryota > Metazoa > Hemichordata > Enteropneusta > Spengelidae > Glandiceps > Glandiceps talaboti. The sequence goes on along the minus strand of NC_135549.1, from coordinate 32,025,041 downwards.
GTAGCCACAGCGAGGCTGAAAGTTCATGTTGCCGTACGGTAAATGGTGTTCTGTTGCAAACCTTGTCTAATATTTCGCGGTGAGTGGACTTGTGCGATCACAGAAACAAGTGTAATTTCACCCCGTTCATATATAGTTGGCTAAATACGTCAATAGTATCGATATTATCGACATTTTATTGTATTCTGATAGAAACATTCTGATACATATATCGGGTAACAAGTGTCTGTGGGTAGATGGTGGGGACGACTCGACGTATGCAAGCAGGACTAGTATCAAAATTAGCATGGTAGTACATTAGTCAATTTACCGTAGACGTCTACACTATACGTGTCGCAACCACAAATGAACACACAGAAAAACATATGGAAACGGAAAATAATTAACTCTAATAATTATTATGATGGTATAGTAACGAATACCGAAAATAGAACTTACGAAAGCTAATACTAGAATATAATAGTAGTAGCAGGCGAAAAAGCTCCACACCCACCGCGGCAGTCAGACGAAACACTTGTCTGATCCTTTGCTAGACTGCAGTCAGTCCCGACTGGTCTGTGAGTACGTTACCAGCATTTCAAACTCTCGTACTGATGTTTAGGTATCTAGATTTACTGTCATTTCCGGAAATAAACTGACAAATTAACAAATTTGTTTTAAATTTACGAAAAGTTTACTTACCATGATTGAAAATGAACAGGAAGTACAAGCAGCGGAAATCGTTCGCTATACGCATGCGTAAACTTTCGTGACGAATTGCAGCATGGGAAAGATTTGTCGCTTCGCGGATTAGTCTCGGTTACCCAGCCTCTTGTCGTTGATGGCTACATCCCAGCAGTGCAGCATGAGCATGGGCATCGGGCGATGCATTAATGCAGATATATTTTTAGATTCTACCGGTGAAGCCTTCCGACGCAAGGGGCAGGTTTCGATATTAAAACGCTAACCATATCAACAAGTCAAAATGCCAGTGAAAGTATATTTGTATTTTACAATAATCAGAAACCTTAGAACTTATCAAAAGTTAATGATAAATTCTCAATTTATTTTGGCTGAAATACAAATTGACAAATACAAAAAGACTTCGAAATTAGTGTTATCGTGGTGGCGGTGAAATATAGGGTAATCAAATTTTGAAAATAAATGTATTGTATTCGAATCCTGAAGCTTGTTCGATCAACCGATGAGGGCTCTCTCGTAATTTTCAAGTCGTAGAATCACGAATCATTGAAATTCCTCTGTTCTCCCCGAATACATGTATAATAGAGCTAAGCAAGGCTTCCCTGGTGGTAATGTAACCACTTTTAAATGGATTATTGTTTTGTTTTTAACACATGGTAGCATTGTGACCAAGCATGCAAAGTAAGTTGAGAAAAGCGAACTGCGAAAACATACTCTCAGCATTCTCGCAAACAGAGTTATTTTTTCTACCACTACATTTCGAGATAAACGAGCCTCCAGTGGCAGGCTCGACTCGTTAAGAACGTTGCCCTAGTACAGTAGATTATACCATTGTTAGTCATAGTCTGTTCAATAGGATTGGTGTTTTTAGTGTTCAGCCATTGAACCTGGTTTTATCTGATCATTGCCAAATGTTATTTACATTGCAGACTAACATACTACAAGATGATAAAGTTACACCTAATTCTACAGCAGATGACTCGAATAACTATTGTCAATCCAAATTTTCATACATATGGGATACAAACTCAAAATATTATTTCTACAACGCATTACAGAGCCAGGAGGTAATAGTAGTGGCTAAGAACTTTGAGAGAGAACATTTTGATAATTCTAAAAAGTCAGTTGATCAGGCTGGCATTATGTTATCAGACATCTATCACGAGGCAGCTGGTAAAAGCCTAAAAAAACGCTTCTTTAAAAAAAGAAAAAAGAAAAAGAAAACCAGAAAGCAAACATGGTACACAAAAAACTTTCTTGTATGAAAAAGGAGATACACAATCTTTCCACTAAACTGAGCACAGACCCATTTAACCATCAACTGAGAAATAGTTGTTATGAACAAAAGAAAAATTACAAGAAGGCTGTGAAAAAAAAGAAACGAGAATTTAAAAATGAAATATTGTCTAAACTAGAAAACCTGAGTGATTCACATCCCGATGAGTACTGGAAACTTATTAAGAACTTAAGAGTGCCACAAGAGGGTAAGACATGTAATGGAGAAATTGTTGAGAAAGAAAAACTGTTTGAGCATTTCAAAAGTCTCAGTTTAAACAAGGTAAAACTTACTTCAGATACCACCTATGTTAGTAAAAATAACAGGCTAGAAAAAATTGTTGATTCCATAGAATTAGATAAGCCAATCTCTGAGCTTGAAATTCAAAAAACAATAAGTACACTCAAGCACAAAAAATCACCCGGAATAGATAACATAACCAATGAAATGATCACAGCCAGTAGAAACGTTCTCATTACACACATTCAAAAACTGTTCAATCTAATTCTCGAAAGTGGCCATTTTTCTAGATGCTGGAATATGGGTATAATTACACCTATCTACAAAAAAGGAGACAAGACAGATCCCAGTAACTATCGTGGCATCACACTTTTAAATTGTTTGAGTAAATTATTCACTTCAGTCCTGAAACAGAGACTGGTTGAATTTAATGACAAAAATGAGATTATAATTAAAGAACAGGTTGGCTTTTTACCGAAATTCAGTACTAGTGATCACATATTCGTACTAAACCAGTTAATTACAAAATACCGAAGTAAAGATAAATACATTTTTGCTTGCTTTATAGACCTGAAAAAAGCCTTTGACTCAATTTGGCATGAAGGGCTTTTCCACAAATTGGTACTCAATGGCATCACAGGACGTTTCTATAAAGTAATCCAAGCTATCTATTCAAACGCAACTGGATGTGTTAAGACAAAAAATGGTCTGACCCGCCAATTTCCAATACAGAGAGGTATTAGACAAGGGGATGGCCTCAGCCCCCTACTATTTAATATCTATGTAAATGATATAAAAAGACAAATTGATATGTCAAACAATGACCCACCAACTCTCCTAACTAGCAGGCTGTCTTGCTTACTATATGCTGACGATTTAATGTTACTATCGGAATCAAATACTGGTCTACAAAATGCCCTCAATGCAGTCGAAATCTTCTGTGAAAGATGGCACTTAGATATAAATATTGCCAAATCAAAGATCATGATTTTCAATAAGTCAGGAAAATGTTTGAAGAAATTTAAATTCTACATAAACAAGCAAGTACTAGACTGCGTTCCCTCCTACACATACCTTGGAATAAAACTGAGCACCTCAGGGAAACTACACAGGGCACAAGATGACCTAAGATATAGAGCACTGCAGGCACTGTTTAAATTAAAACAAGACCTGTTTTTAGAAACAACTATCCCCATCAAATTACATCTTAAATTATTTGATGCAGTGATGAAGCCCATTCTCCTATACTGCAGTGAGGTTTGGTCACATGAAAACATTAACCAGTCGCAAAACCTAATGAAATTTTCAACTCCCATGGAAAAACTACACATAAAGTTCTGCAAATTCCTACTAAATGTGAACTGTAAAGCTGCCAATACAGCTTGCCTTATGGAACTAGGCCGCTACCCCCTACTAGTATCTGGCCTGACACAAATGTTCAAATATTGGCTAAAGATCTCACAGAAAGCAGAAAATACCCTAACTAAGGAAGCTTACTGTCTGAGTAAAAATCTGGAGTCCAGTGGAATACAATCATGGGCCACAGGAATGAAGCAAACACTAAAACTCTTGAGTATGGATAAGGTCTGGACAGCTGAACCAAACCATTCTAACAGTGAAAACCTAATAGCTATATTTAAAGAAACGTTAAAGTTGCTTCTCCACAAAAATATAATGGACACAATGAAGGACAACAAGGACAAACAATATAAAAATAAATTACGTACATATAGACAAATTAAAACGGATATGAACTTTGAAAACTATCTAGAAGACATTAAAAACCCACAATACAGATCAGCAATGACAAAACTTAGAATTAGTGCACATATTCTACATATAGAAACTGGAATTGAAGATACACAAACACCACCTTATCAAGCAGGACATGCCCTGTATGTAAACAAGGTGAAATAGAAGACGAGGAGCATTTCTTATTACGCTGTATAGGATATCAAAATGAAAGGAAAGAACTCTTTAACAAATTAAATATATATTCTGGTTCAAGCATGGATAATCTCATAAAGATTCTCAAAATAAAAGACACAAATAAACTAGTTGAAATAGGTACATTTATTCAACAAGGATTCAAAATTCGAGAACACCACTTGAACAAAAATATACCAGCTGCCTCGTGATATACATTTGACAATTACATTTACATGTATATGTTGATTTTCAAATTGTGAAATTACTCTGTTTTTTGTGTATGGTCAATATAAGCATTTTCTTTTTTACTTTACTGTACTATACTGATATCTAAAATGATAGATAAGGTTGCAATAAAGATTATTATTATTATTATTATTATTATTATTATTAATATTATTATTATTATTATTATTATTATTATTATTATTATTATTATTATTATTATTATTATTACATACATACAGACGCAAAGTTATAATACACGTGACGCGGTGCACAGAGCTAGAGGGAAGGCAGCGCAGGGAAGGTAAAAACAAAAGATAGCATGATCAGCCGTAGAGGGCAGACGACTGAATATATTAGGCCGCCATTTTGAATTTCTTTTCGTGAGTGCTAGCGTACGCGTTTCGTTGTCAGTTGACAGGAATACCTGGCCTGTTTTACAGGCGGGACTCACGCCATGTGTTGCACCGTTTCTCGAAATAGGTTTTATTAGCCGGATGGGATAATATACACCATTTGAGAAGACTTACGCGTAAAGCACCTAGTGGAACTCGTGATCACAGGTTGAAATAGCTGCTTGTGTGCACAATTGTGTGCAAAACAGAGCCACCGGCCTGGCCCTGGGCTTATTCCTCGTCAAAACATTGGACTAGACTTTGAAATCGTCGATCAATTTATGGTCGACGAATGGTTGTTGTGATATCAAAATATTAACATGGCTTGTATGTCAGATTACGAAAAATTAAGGGTCGTCGGGAAAGGTAGCTATGGCGAAGTGTGGCTGGTAAAGCACTGTAAGGACAGAAAACAGGTAGGTAACGTAAACGTGCAAATGTACATTTGTACGTGTATATGGATTGTGTCAGTGGTCAATGCAGTGGGTGTCAAGAGAAATGTCACTGGCACTAAATATTTATACATTTACTAGTAGTCAGACACTGTGCTCTGTCTGATTTGTTTGTAAAGAAAGACGTACGTATATCATCAATGAACGCAAAGGTTGTTAGAAGCCTCCTTGCTGTCACAATCACAATGCGTAGTGCATACATATACAATTATAACTTGTTTACATTTTTAATAAAATAAATAATGTACCTAGTATGAGATTATAAATGGCAATAATGTTGGCAGTTTTAGATGTGTTAAATTGTATTCTTTTAAAGTTCGTGCACATTATACTTTTAAAATAGTTATATTTCCTTGTGAAGTGGTACACACACATTACAATGATATCTACAAAGTACTTGTTACTGTGGAGTGGGTCATTGTGTGGATGGTGATAACTGTGTTCATAAGAATGTCCCTTTATTGTGTGATTCATGCAAACTGAATCACCTCATTGTCAAGGTGAGAAGTGACTGTGTACATGATATTTCAGCATTGACTGCCATATTAGAAATATAAATTAGTAGTGACTAGAATGTGAGCTGTGAAATCACTATAGTATAACTAATCAATACAAATGTAGCAGCATGTTTGTACCTATGTTGGCTACTGTCCAATAATGTAATTGTGTGACCCTACCCTGTCATAATGACAAGGCGTAAACAAAACAAATGAAAGATAAAATAAACAGGATGATAAAGTCTGACAAAATTGATTACAACTCATCATGGTGATGCCAATTCCAATTCCAAGTTCATGGCATACAAAATGGTATTAATACAAGCTGTATTTGTGGTATACATGAGTCATACAGGAGCCCACCCAGTCTTCATGTTGTTGCCATGGAAACAGTCACCATACTGCCATGCCTCATCTGATGCCCCCCCAAAATATGTCATCTTGTTTTACAGGCATTCACGAATTAAATAGATTTCATTGCATTTGTTGATAAAATTATATTGGTTTATATTGATAATACTATAAATAAATGTATCCCACTTGAAATGCTACAAATGTACTAACTTGTATCAGACTTAGCTGATATTTAAAACCACAGAGATCTTTGTTTTGCTACTTAGTTGGATTCAGATCACTTACTAGTAATCTGTTTCCTCCAGACTAGTGTACATGTATAATGTATACATGTACATGTACAATACAAATGTACACTGACTTGTGTTTGTTGTACAGAAAACAAGTACATCTACAAATGTACATGTACACAGTGTACATTATTATCTCTAATATCAGTATACATGATATACTAATAGTATTTGTAGTGTAGTGTAATACAAAAATCATTACAAAATGTATGTCATAGACTCATACCTACAAAATGTACATGATATGATATGATATGAGGATGTGATCACTCCCTGTAAACAATATCACTTAATTGCACTCTATGGTTTTTATTGAAATTTGCTGTTTCTGATAAACATAATTTATGTAATAACAAAACCTCCATGACTTACATGTACATGTATGCTATGAGTACCAGTACACATATACACATACACGTACATGTACAAGTACAAGTGTAGGTATTCATGTATTTGGTATTTTGCTTGCATCATTTCCTACTGCATTCTCATGAGTGGACAGCCAAAATGTATACCACAAACACACAATGCAATTTCATTGTACATGTACCTCAAGTACTACACCACATTGGAACTCATACTACATCATGGTTTTTTATCAGAGTACTATTGAGTATAGTACCTACATTGTTTGTAAATATGGCAAAGTCGTAGTAGGGAATTTCAACATGTCTACGTACATGTAAGCAAATAATTTGGTAAAATCCATTAGAGGGACACTATTAATACATGTACAAATGTACAAATGTACACATACATGAATTGATGTAGGCTTTTCTTCCATTTCTAGTATGTCCTGAAGAAAATGGAGTTAGTGAATGCTTCAAAACGGGAAAGGAAAGCTGCTGAACTGGAGGCCAAACTTTTATCCAAATTAAAGCACCCCAATATAGTTTCTTACAAAGACTCATTTGAGACAAATGATGGGTATCTGTACATAGCGATGGGATATTGTGATGGGGGTGATTTATACACTAAGTTAAAAGAACAGAAAGGACATGCCTTAGAAGAGAAGCAAGTGGTAGAATGGTTTGTACAGATAGCTATGGCATTGCAGGTAAGGCTCTAATCTCAATTGTTTGTAGAATTCTTGTTCAAAATATCTTTATGTGTACATGTAGTCACAAGTTCAGTACTGATAATACATATACATGTACATACACAATGTACATGTAAATGTACACCAATTGTCTAAATACTCATGACTGTGTTCATAGATACATGTACTGTACATGTAATAAACGATACCCTCTGCCAATATGACGACTGTGGACATTCTCTATCTTGTTCCCAAGCATAGCGTTTCTCATACACTTTTTCCTACATTTTTTGTACATGTATAGACTAATCATTGATTGCTGGATACACTGCAACAATGTTTCTCTTACAAATACAAACGTACATGTAGAGCCCATAGACAAACCATTGGCTGGTTCATCATATTCTCCAGTCAATGTAAAAGTTGTGTTGTCTAAATCTTGTAACCACTGTGTTTACTGACATTGGTAATTTGAATTCCCAGCGACCTGATACATTAAGAAAAAATGTTACTTGGTAACTATAGTCTGACCTTGTTTTGGAAGGTTGTTGACCTACATTAGAGAGTTTAGGCTACACGTTCAACGTGTACACGAACGGGCAACTCATTCACGTTTGCGTACCAGCTGTGACCTAATTTTGCTTAGGCTAGCCGTTTACGTATATCAATAATAATTAATAGATTACATGGTTAGTCTATTGTGGAAATATTACATTAATGTTTTGGTTATATGACATAAATAGCGCAATGACAATAACCGTATGGCTCAACATTATGACAAGACAAATATATATTTACTTGAATAATCTCGTATGTTCACAATAAAATCACCCTGTAGTATCTTGACGATTGCTGCGACAGTCATCATCATACATCGTGATTTATGTGCAAAATCAGTTACGTGAAGGCAGCCACAGATTCCAGGCTGCATTTTAAATATTTTATCAAGGAAAACAAAATTACTGAGGTGTATTATGTTGTGAATGGTCAGCCTTGCTAAAAGCATCAAATTTTTTTATTATATTAGTGATGATTTTACAAAAAAATTTAAAAGGAATTTCACATTTACCTACGTGTAAATAGCCGTCGCCACGTTCAAAATGCCCGCGAAACTTGTCAGTACGCAGAGAAGTAGGTCAAAATTGCGACCTAGTAGCACAAAATCTCCTACGTCACACTTGCGCGTACATGTTGAACGTGTAGCCGAAACTCTCTATTGTTAATAGTATTACACCTGTACCCATATTATTAATTGTGTGTCATGTCAGTCACACTGGTTATGCCTACCTTGGGTACAAAGTGGTTTGGAGAGCTGAGTCAGAGGTGTGGTTTAAAGTGTGTGTTGAGTCTAAGATATTTTGAACACTCTTGACATACATGTACAACCATTACATCTGTATAAACATGTTAAATCTGTGTAATCATTTCTTTGTGTGTGTGTACATGTAGGATTATTAGTTCCCAATGAGGCACCGCCCAGAGGGGACTTATACAGGGTTCTGTCTGTCCATCCATCTGTCTGTCCATGCAGGCAGGCATGCGTGTGTGCATGCATTCACCCTCATATCTCTGGTATGCACCAACTGATTTCACTCAAACCTACATGTAGCATAAATGTACCGGTATGATGTCAGGGTATAGACAGTGTGATACAAAAGACAGCATTACTGGATGTACATGTACTTGAATGAGATGTAGTCTTTGTACTCATCAACAACAGCAGTATGATACCAACCTGTTTACAATCACCATTTTTAAATTTGTTTCTCTTTTCAGTACATGCATGAAAGAAATATTCTCCACAGAGACTTAAAAACTCAGAATATTTTCCTGACCAAGAGCAAGATAATCAAAGTGGGTGACTTGGGGATTGCTAAGGTCCTAGATGGTCATAATGACATGGCTACCACACTTATAGGCACCCCATATTACATGAGTCCTGAACTGTTCTCAAATAAGCCTTACAATCACAAGGTGAGTTAAAATAGGTTGAATGCCACAAAATGTATGAAATGCCACAAAGTGCATTGAATGTCATGACATGCAATGAATGCTAGTGTATGAAATGCCACAATGTGTATTGAATGTCATGATATGCATTGAATGCCACAGTGAATGAAATACTACAAATTGCAGTGAATACTAGTTATTGAATGCCACAAAGTGAATGAAATACTACAAATTGCAGTGAATACTAGTTATTGAATGCCACAAAGTGAATGAAATACCACAAATTGCAGTGAATACTAGTTATTGAATGCCACAAAGTGAATGAAATACCACAAATTGCAGTGAATACTAGTTATTGAATGCCACAAAGTGAATGAAATACTACAAATTGCAGTGAATACTAGTTATTGAATGCCACAAAGTGAATGAAATACCACAAATTGCAGTGAATACTAGTTATTGAATGCCACAGAGTGAATGAAATACTACAAATTGCAGTGAATACTAGTTATTGAATGCCACAAAGTGAATGAAATACTACAAATTGCAGTGAATACTCGTTATTGAATGCCACGGAGTGAATGAAATACTACAAATTGCAGTGAATACTAGTTATTGAATGCCACAAAGTGAATGAAATACTACAAATTGCAGTGAATACTAGTTATTGAATGCCACAGAGTGAATGAAATACCACAAATTGCAGTGAATACTAGTTATTGAATGCCACAGAGTGAATGAAATACTACAAATTGCAGTGAATACTAGTTATTGAATGCCACAGAGTGAATGAAATACTACAAATTGCAGTGAATACTAGTTATTGAATGCCACAGAGTGAATGAAATACTACAAATTGCAGTGAATACTAGTTATTGAATGCCACGGAGTGAATGAAATACCACAAATTGCAGTGAATACTAGTTATTGAATGCCACAAAGTGAATGAAATACCACAAATTGCAGTGAGTACTAGTTATTGAATGCCACAGAGTGAATGAAATACTACAAATTGCAGTGAATACTCGTTATTGAATGCCACGGAGTGAATGAAATACTACAAATTGCAGTGAATACTAGTTATTGAATGCCACAGAGTGAATGAAATACTACAAATTGCAGTGAATACTAGTTATTGAATGCCACAAAGTGAATGAAATACTACAAATTGCAGTGAATACTAGTTATTGAATGCCACAGAGTGAATGAAATACTACAAATTGCAGTGAATACTAGTCATTGAATGCCACAAAGTGAATGAAATACTACAAATTGCAGTGAATACTAGTTATTGAATGCCACAGAGTGAATGAAATACTACAAATTGCAGTGAATACTCGTTATTGAATGCCACGGAGTGAATGAAATACTACAAATTGCAGTGAATACTAGTTATTGAATGCCACAGAGTGAATGAAATACTACAAATTGCAGTGAATACTAGTTATTGAATGCCACAGAGTGAATGAAATACTACAAATTGCAGTGAATACTAGTTATTGAATGCCACAGAGTGAATGAAATACTACAAATTGCAGTGAATACTACATGTAGTTATTGAATGCCACAAAGTGAATGAAATACTACAAATTGCAGTGAATACTAGTTATTGAATGCCACAAAGTGAATGAAATACTACAAATTGCAGTGAATACTAGTTATTGAATGCCACAGAGTGAATGAAATACTACAAATTGCAGTGAATACTACATGTAGTTATTGAATGCCACAAAGTGAATGAAATACTACAAATTGCAGTGAATACTAGTTATTGAATGCCACAGAGTGAATGAAATACCACAAATTGCAGTGAATACTACATGTAGTTATTGAATGCCACAGAGTGAATGAAATACTACAAATTGCAGTGAATACTAGTTATTGAATGCCACAGAGTGAATGAGATACTACAAATTGCAGTGAATGCCAGTTTAATGAAATACCACAATGTGCATGTAATGCCAGTGTATTTGAAGTGTATGAAATGCTACCATAATGTGTTTTGAAAGCCACAAAGTGTATTGAATGAAATAGCAAAGGGAATGAAATACCACAAAGCACATTGAAAGCGACAGTATACATATATCAAATGCCACATGTACATGTAAATACAATGTCACAAAGTGTAATGAAATACCACAAAGTGTATTGAGTGTCATACATGTTTTAAATGTCATAAAACACTTGAAAACCTCCTAGTAGCTGTTAGTCTTTCATTCTGACTGTGTACACTGGCACGATGTCCTACATCTGGCAATGAATAAGATATGAACCTTTTACTTATACATGTTTGTCAAAAATACATGTATTTTCATATTGTGGTTTGATAACTGAGTGATATCATACACTATATGCCTCAGTTAGTATAACATAACAAATGAGTCAACAAATGTGAATACAAATTATGGAAAGTGTTGTAGTTACAGCAACATGTATACATATGTGGCAGTTACCAAGGTGAGCAGGTTGAGGCTCCAGTCTTATACCCTGATATTACATACATGTATATAGACATTTGTTGTCATTTGGTCAATTTTAGTTTTAGTATGTGATGTTACATGTATATATAGGTGTTATAATATGCATAACATTTTACTGTGGCCCTCCTTCCACTTTTAATCTCATATAAAATAGTAGAGTTCGTAAAAATGTCTGCAAATGACAATAAAAAATATAGTGTCGATTTCTGACCTGACCCTAAAGTTACCCTAATAGTAAAACAAAATAACTGTAGGGACAATGAGAAGGATGAATTTGAAATTGTTGTGACTCCTGAAAACATAAAAATAAAACCCACAATGAGATAACAGTGTGATATGAAGTGTGTGAAGGTAAAAACAGGACAGGTGGAAATAAGACTGATTTAGTAGTCTAGGTAGACACTGTACTTTATAGAGGTGATTGATTGCTACAGCTGTACATATAGAAGTGATTGATTGCTATAGCTGTATGTAGTGTGTGATCAATTGTACATTATTGTAAACTGATGTCAGTACAGTTTATGGTTAGTGAAATTACCTGTACATATACTGTACCATGTACAAATGTAGATCACACTTTTATACACAGAATGGCAAATGTAGAGTGTACATGTATTTGTATACATCACAGTGTTGATGACTACAATCACCATCAATTTCCTGCAATACTTGTTCTGAGAATAGTCTCCAAAATTATGATATTAATGTACAGAACAGAAGAAGAATATGTACAATTTACCAGATTGTTTCCATCACTGTAACCAACTTATCAAATAAATTTTTGTACCATCAACAATTTTGTAGACAAACTGTTTACATACAGACATCAAGACAGTGTACACAATACCATCAACAATTTTGTAGACACTGTTTACATACAGACATCAAGTCAGTGTACATAATATCATCAATAACATGTAAAGACTTGATCCACATGTAGCTAACAATTGCACCATCTCATGTACATTGTATATGTGGTATTTTCAAGTGATTTACATTAATTATAGTAAATGTATTTTTAATGAGAACATGAATGACCTTTGACCTTGGCAAACATTTTCAAGGTGAAGAGAGAGAAAGGGTTATATTCTAGCCGTATGCTTAAGACAGCCAAATAATATTACTACTTATACTAAACATCCAACACTACAAACATACAAATGTACATTTTGTATGTATCCCATTGAATGTCCAACAAAGCATTTCCATGTTAAAATTGTCAAAATGTTAATCACCTTACACAATACAACTCACACATTGGGACTACATTGTATACATTTATCTTTGACTGAAGGCTTGCTAATTTTATTCCATGGAAATACGGTTGCTGTAATAACAAATGACGTGTACAATGATACATCAATTTGAGTCTGTGAAAAAACTCGCAATAATTGTGGATGGGATTGAATCATCTCTAACCCTATGAAGGATAACAATATTGTAGACTACATTGTACATGTATGTACAATCAGAATTTGAATTCTGTGATTGTTTATCTTTTGTATTTGCAGTCAGATGTATGGGCGTTAGGTTGCTGTGTGTATGAGATGGCAACATTAAAGCATGCATTTAATGCTAAGGATATGAACTCATTAGTTTACAAGATACTTAGAGGCAAGGTAAGATATGAACTCATTAGTTGATATTAGCTGATGGTGTGACATGACATGTTGTATCTTACAGACTACATGTAGGGCAATACGTCTTTGATTGTTACCAATCAATTAGCATATTTCTGCATGGAAGGAGAGTGTAATCCAAACCCTTGATGATTCAGGATTTTACAAAGATTGCTCAGTTTCTTGAGTGTGAGTGCTATGAATTACAGTCATCTTACTGTGTCATTACTTACTGTTTGTGTTAACATATATTTAGTATAGTTCCTGACAATTTTACACTATGTTATCTTCCCACATTACATGTAGTCAATCTTGTTACTCACAGCATTAAATGTAGTTCCGATCCATGCTGGGCAAAGCGCAAATGGTGCATGTCAGTAGTAATCCATCACAAATTGACAGACTGTCATCATCACTTATTAATATTCATTGATATAACTGGACTGATATGACATGAAAATGAATTCAACATCCAGTCTAATTGAACTAAAATCATGTGGAGACATGGCAACATCGTCATGTTTATATGAACGCTGTAGGGGAGTTCTGTGTGAGCGTAACAAGATTGACAGATGTAATGTATGAAGATGACATAGTGTACAATTGGATTACAGTCATTAGGAACTAGGAACTAGACTAACATACATTATACATGTACCTTTCTATTAGATGCCTGCCATGCCCAGAATATATAGTACAGACCTTACAGATCTCATCAAAGCTATGTTACATCAAACACCAGAAAAAAGACCAAGTGTGTCAAGAATTCTTAGAAATCCATTCATCAAAAAACATATTGCAATATTTTTAGAGGGCACAAGACAGAGGTAATAATTCAAACTTGTTCTGTATTCTTCACTCATCTAACACAAAGTGTAACAAGGTAGGCGTGATACGTGTATGTAGGTTGTCAGTGGCTATTGTATTTGTTCTTAAGATTGTCAATGAAAACGATTGCATGAAATGTTTACAGCTGATATAGACTGATACTTAGCAGAGTTGATTTCAGAACATCTCTACTAGAGATTTTAAATCATTCATCAAATAGCTAGGGGGCCACAAACCACATTCATAGACTAGCTAGGGGGCTACAAACCACATTCTGAAGGGTAACACATAAACGCTGATCAATAAAATGCAGATACATGATGTCAGTTATATCACATCTGTTTATACACAGGAGACCTAGTTCAACAAGTGCTGAAAGGAGACCATCATCTGGCAGTGGTGATAGAGTCAGGCCGTCATCAGCTCGATCTGACATCTATGAAATACCTGCTGAACAAAAAGCAGAAATTAACAAACCTTCAGAGCCTGGGGATGAAAAAATGACTGAAGATCCCTTGGCAGCAATCCCAGAAGTTTCCTCAACAAAAGTAAATTTCAGTAGTGTTTCATTTTTTGAGTTTTACAAAATGTTACATGTATGAGAGTGTTACTTACAGAAGATATTGTGAGAGTATAATAAGTATTTGAATGTCTATCGTCCCCTTTTGGACTTCTGTAAACCCTGAGAGTTTTGGCATTCCCAAATTTGTACTCCATTAACTGCTGATGACCCAACTGAACCCTTTCCTGTCAATACATGTATCATCTGATAAACCTTGTTGCTACCTACAAATGTAGCTATAAGTAATGTGTCATTTTCTCTGCCATTAAATTTGTTCTTGACTCATTCTCATGGAGTTTATTATTTTTATGATGGAAGTTGTGTCTTTGAGTTACAGTAAATTGTGACAAGTTAGAGGTATTGTGTAAAAACAGTTTCATCCTCTATATGTTTACATTATGTATAATGCCAGTACATTGTATATCAAGAACATGATATTTATCATAACTGATTTTATTTGTACAAAGTAACACTTCAGTGTCTAACTCTACAAATGACCCATGGTACATGTATGTTCATACACCCCCCTTCCCCACCCCCACCCCTAATATATATGCTAAAAATAAACATGTGCAGAATGAGCAATTGACACAAACCGTCAACAAACATATATACCAAGTATAAATAGAGAAAAGTAAGATGCTACATTATCTATTGTCTGTGATAGGAAAGGGAAGCAGCCAAGACTCCTAGTCCAAGAAATACACCAAAAGACCAAGGTCCTGTGGTGGAGAAATCTAAACAGAATACACCTAAAGTTAACATACCAAAAGTTAGCCAGCCTAGGGCTCCACCAGCTAAAACAGACCAACCAAGACCAGCTGTTGAACCTAGGAAAGATGGATCTAAAGTTGCTGTTGCCAAGAGAAAAGCCAGGTCAGCACGGGAACCATCAGGAAAATCCAGCTCTGTGTCAAGTTTTCCAGTAGAGAGGGTAAATTGTGATAACTTTATGACTTACTTCAGATGCACCATATAATATTTATATGTCTGAGTTATTGTGATAAATACAGATATTGATAATTGAATATCAAGAATTATTCAGTGATTTATTAACAATTGCTGTATGAAAAGCTGACTAAATATAGTCGTTTGGTTTTATTCAGGACATTAGAACTTTCCTAACTTACGTTAACCCTTTCAGGACTAGAAACTTTCCCGCCAAAATTTTTGAACAAAAATTCTTGTTTCTCAGTAATTTTTGGAAAAAGATCAACTTTATTTTAGATCAGAATTCAAGAAATATTACTTCCCAATGAAGTAATATTCTTAAATTTTAGAAAATGTTCTTACAATCAAGTTTCTATTTATTCCAATGTCGTCTCTAGGAATGAAAGGGTTAAGGGAATGTTTCATATTTATGAATTGATGTATTTAAACTTGCATGTACAACATGTACATACTCTAAACTGTGAAATTAAACATGTTACATGCAATTCTTTGTCTCTTTGTATAAAGATCAACACTTGTACAACAGTATAATTTGATCTTTGGAAATACAGCTGATATCCATAACTTTACCATTGTATGATGACAGTTACTTGTGTATGCTTGTTTCAGCCAAGCTCTGCAAATAAAGGCCGCCCATTGCCACCACCACCCTCCAAAGGAGAAACACCTACAAAAAGTTCCTCAACAGCTGCAAAGAAGAAGTCAGACTATTTCAATAAAGACAGAGTGACAAGTTCAAGTAGTTCAGTGTCAAGCTCAAAGGAAGATCTGAATACGCCATCATCATCAACACCCACAGATCAAATGGTTAGCAAAGATACATTGTTTTATTGATTGACGGTGGCAATATATATGGGGGGGGGGGTGCTATGCATGTTGGTTGAGGGGGAAGGGGTAAGCCTTGGACACAATTTGGTGCATTTTGAAATATTCCCATACTATTTTACTTACTAAAATGTACAATATACCCATACTATTTTACTTACTAAAATGTTAAATATTCCCATACTATTTTACTTACTAAAATGTACAATATACCCATACTATTTTACTTACTAAAATGTACAATATACCCATACTATTTTACTTACTAAAATGTTAAATATTACCATACTATTTTACTTACTAAAATGTTAAATATACCCATACTATTTTACTTACTAAAATGTTAAATATTACCATACTATTTTACTTACTAAAATGTACAATATACCCATACTATTTTACTTACTAAAATGTTAAATATTACCATACTATTTTACTTACTAAAATGTACAATACACCCATACTATTTTACTTACTAAAATGTACAATATACCCATACTATTTTACTTACTAAAATGTTAAATATTACCATACTATTTTACTTACTAAAATGTTAAATATTACCATACTATTTTACTTACTAAAATGTACAATATACCCATACTATTTTACTTACTAAAATGTTAAATATTACCATACTATTTTACTTACTAAAATGTACAATATACCCATACTATTTTACTTACTAAAATGTACAATATACCCATACTATTTTACTTACTAAAATGTACATGAAGTTGACAGGGTTGACAAGAGACTTATAAACTCATTTTGTTACTAACTCTTTAAAGTTTCCATATGATGATACAGTGTTAATGAGGCTTTTTATTTCAACAAGTACCTAGACCTGAACAAATGTTGATACTACCAGATTTGTGCATTGCAGTTTACAAAATTTTAGAAATCCCATCAGTGAATGTATGAATGTATAGTTATACTGTCACTTCTACATGTAATTGTTACATGTACTTGTAACGATGGCACAATAGTATTGCATATTAATATTAACTATAATACTCTCAAGATATTGTGTCCAAATGTTAACACAAATGACCCATATTTTTGTGTGTGAAATGTTTATACATATCATGGGTTGCAATTATCATCATTTTCAAATCAATTAAAATGTGTCATTTTTCAGAGAAAGTCAGCCAACTCTTCAGCAAGAGCTAGAAGACGACTGAGAGAGTCACAAGAGAAAGGAAGAACCCCCACCAACTTACCAGGTATGTTACATCGTCATCTGGGTAAACTACCATTGCCAGATAAAATTGACAAGATGATGTTTTCACCTCACAATTGATAAATTGATTTCCAGTATTATCTTTAAAGAAAATTGCTATTATAGTAAAAAGAAAATTGAAAAATCACAAACAAAAACAGGAAACAGTTTGTACTTGTACTGAACAAAACACAAGAGAGGTGTTACGTCTTATATTTTGTGCATACATTACTCCAAACACCATCTGAGCCAAGATACTCTCATTGGTCGCTAAAACTTGGAAGATGTCACCGAGTTCTCTTGTGAAATATTCTAATGAGGAAATCATCTATTTAATGTTTATCATATGCATAGACATGGCATTTGTGTACAAGTGAATAGTATAAAGTTAATTAAAGCCAGCATTTTAGATTTTGATAACGTTTTTTGAAAACGTACATTTACAATGTATCAACTTTTGAATAATCATTTATGGATCGATGGTGACATGGTTGCTTTGATCAAATAAAAATACATTTGACAATAACATGGTGACTGTAATTCAACTAATAACCCTAATAATACAGTGTGTGTGTGTGTGTGTGTGTGTGTGTGTGTGTGTGATATCATCAATATGCAAATTAGGGGTAAAATATGACTTTTTGGTCAAAAAATTATTATCTAAAAAAAGTACTTGGTCGTAGGGACTGAATTTTGGTAAGATGTTTCCAGACATAATATTCTGCAGATGTTAAATTTTTTTTTGACACAATTAGACCTAGCAACCATGACCACGCCTATAGTAACAACCCAATGCCAGTATATTTTGCTAAAATGACATCATCTGGTAGGCCAGTGAGTAAACATTCAAAAAATGTATGCAAATATCTCTTGCAACATACCATACCCATAGCAACAGCCAAACGATGGTGTCTATTGCAAAGAAAAGTTTCAAAACAAAAGAAAACACCATCGGCGCTATTTTTTTCTCTTGAGTGCTATCTTCTTGCCATTGATAGAGTGAGCTGCAAACTAAGACATCAGTTTTTGAGCTGCTGCATACATGTAGTATTACCCTACTTGTCACTAGCAATACTAATTAATCAACTGTGTTTCCTCAATGTAAGTTACGAAAGATAATGCAGATGAAAATTTACATAATTTATTAACTTGTCATTCAAGGGAGAACCAATCAAATGTTACATAGCTTGTCATTCGGGGGGGGGGGGGGAACCAATAAAATTGTATGTCGCAATTCATTCAGAAAAGAACCAATCTAATTTAAGTAGCAATTCATTCAGAAAAGAACCAATCAAATTGTATGTAACAATTCATTCAGAAAAGAACCAATCAAAGGGGGGAAAGAAAAGAATGATATTTGGATTTAGAAATGATGATGACTGTTTTTATCATGTTAAAAATGTAATTTATAGTGAAACTATTGCTCCAATAGAGTATTAGGGGAAGGGGGGGGGGGGGAGTGCGCTATATCTTCAAATACAAAAGACTTGTTTCCAGATAAAGAGAAGGTGTATAGTTGAAAGAAAATGTTGAAAAAAGTTAAATGTGAAATTTAGGAACTTCGAACCATGGACATAACCAAATATCCTAGCACAACATTGAAATTGTTTTGTAGTTGTGAAAGTGTATAATTTATGGTGTGACTAACTCAGGAGTAGGGTAGATATTTTATGGTGTGACTAACTCAGGAGTAGGGTAGATATGTTATGGTGTGACTAACTCAGGAGTAGAGTAGATATTTTATGGTGTGACTAACTCTGGAGTAGGGTAGATATGTTATGGTGTGACTAACTCAGGAGTAGGATAGATATTTTATGGTGTGACTAACTCAGGAGTAGAGTAGATATTTTATGGTGTGACTAACTCAGGAGTAGAGTAGATATTTTATGGTGTGACTAACTCAGGAGTAGAGTAGATATGTTATGGTGTGACTAACTCAGGAGTAGGGTAGATATTTTATGGTGTGACTAACTCTGGAGTAGGGTAGATATTTTATGGTGTGACTAACTCAGGAGTAGAGTAGATATGTTATGGTGTGACTAACTCAGGAGTAGGGTAGATATTTTATGGTGTGACTAACTCAGGAGTAGTGTAGATATTCAGCTGGTTTGGTTAGGACAACAACACGGTCAGAAAATCAGAGTTCAATCTTTATTTAGTCATTACACAAGATGGTTATTCTGTCAATTGAAACAAAGTAAGGCATACTGAATGACGGAAAAAAAAGAAGAAAAATCGTTGGTCAAATTCTAGATAACATGCTTACTCCTCCCTGTGCTTGTCCCTGTGCTTGTACCTTTTATGTGTGTTTGGTTTATGCTATCAAAGTAATGAAATATCTGATACTTACTACAGTTGTGTTGTGTCACTGACTATGTAATTAACAAGTAACAGTTTTTTTCTCACAGACAATAACTAATACTTAATTCACTGTTCATTTCATTCATTCTAATTCCCTGCATACATCTACTTTGGCGGTGTCATAGGAGGTGATTACTCAGAGGGTCAGTATATATCACACTTTCTCTGCTGTCACTTTAAATACCACAGTTCCTACATGTATACATGTTGAATTTCACTGAATCTGCAAAGTGCACATTCCAACTTGCTTTTCCCCAAACTAACTTGCTGATAGTCACTGGCTATAAATCAATCATATTATTATAATACCGACATGTTTAGACGTCATCTTGTATCATTTCTATTTCATATCAGACAACAATCTGTTTATAAAGTCTAAATATTATTACAGGATTTGGTACCAAAAGTAACTGCAATAATTAGAATTCAAAAAAAGAAGTTGAAACTATTTTGGAAACCAAGACACAACATCTACTTTAGCGATGTATTAACTGGGATATGAATGATGTTTTTTAATTCTAGTCGTGGTAGAAAGGAGGAGAGCATCAGAATCAGCCACTCCATCCTCATCTGTAGATGCTACGGATGGTCCGACACCTAAATCATCCAAGAGTGCAGTACATAGGGTGAAGTCAGATCCACAGACAAATACAGAAAAGGTAGGTTATCGTAGTACATAGGGTGAAGTCAGATCCTCAGACAAATACAGAAAAGGTAGGTTACAGTAGTACATAGGGTGAAGTCAGATCCACAGACAAATACAGAAAAGGTAGGTTATCGTAGTACATAGGGTGAAGTCAGATCCACAGACAAATACAGAAAAGGTAGGTTACAGTAGTACATAGGGTGAAGTCAGATCCACAGACAAATACAGAAAAGGTAGGTTATCGTAGTACATAGGGTGAAGTCAGATCCACAGACAAATACAGAAAAGGTAGGTTACAGTAGTACATAGGGTGAAGTCAGATCCACAGACAAATACAGAAAAGGTAGGTTATTGTAGTACATAGGGTGAAGTCAGATCCTCAGACAAATACAGAAAGGTAGGTTACAGTAGTACATAGGGTGAAGTCAGATCCACAGACAAATACAGAAAAGGTAGGTTATCGTAGTACATAGGGTGAAGTCAGATCCACAGACAAATACAGAAAAGGTAGGTTACAGTAGTACATAGGGTGAAGTCAGATCCACAGACAAATACAGAAAAGGTAGGTTATCGTAGTACATAGGGTGAAGTCAGATCCACAGACAAATACAGAAAAGGTAGGTTACAGTAGTACATAGGGTGAAGTCAGATCCACAGACAAATACAGAAAAGGTAGGTTATTGTAGTACATAGGGTGAAGTCAGATCCTCAGACAAATACAGAAAAGGTAGGTTATCGTAGTACATAGGGTGAAGTCAGATCCACAGACAAATACAGAAAAGGTAGGTTACAGTAGTACATAGGGTGAAGTCAGATCCACAGACAAATACAGAAAAGGTAGGTTATTGTAGTACATAGGGTGAAGTCAGAAACACAGAGAAGGTAGGTTATGGTATGTCTGTCTGTCTGTCTTTCTGTCTGTCTGTCTGTCTGTCCGTTTGTCTGTCTGTCTGTCTCTGTCTGTCTGTCTCTGTCTGTCTGTCTGTCTGTCTGGGCAGAAATTTTGTTCCACTGATATCTCAAAAAGTACAGAAGCAAATGTTCTGCAATTTACTATGTGGCATTGTCAGGCTGTAACTTAATGATACTTTCTATAATTAATGACACATAGTGAAGCCCTATTAATAGTAGACACCCAGTCAGGCCTAATCAGTCTTTGTATCTCACTTGTATTTGATCTTGAGGCAGACTTTGGACTTGAAGGAAATGACACGTGTGTATAGATCCAGCAAGGAAGTCAACTACTTATTTTATTACATACTTATACAAGTTTTTTGTACTCTCAAATATTGATATTTCCTTTCCAAAGGTATGGGAAGACATACTAAAGATTCAAATTGTTCATTATTTTATGTGTCTTGGCTTGTTTCACTCTAATGTTTTTCAATGTTGCTACACACAGTAAAGCCATTTAGTAGGCACCCAGCCTGGCTGTAAATCAGTCTTTGTAAAATCACTTGTTGTATTTGATCTTAAGGCAGACTTTGAACTTGAAGGAAATGACACCATTATGTAAGAGTGTAGATCCAGCTGACCAAGTCAACTACTTATTTTATTACACATTCAAGATATGGGAAAGGCATACAATGAAATTTGGTGGTGTCAATTAATTGCTAATTTGCATAATTAACGACTTTGGCAATTAGGGTCTAGACCAAGAAAGATATGATGGTATCAGTGAAATGCTAATTTGCATATTTGATGAACTTTTGCAATAAGAGATATATAGCCAGGACTGTACAGATTTCAAGTGAACTTACTACAGATATTGATTACATAAAGGTACGACAGTACAGAAAGACATTTCAAAGTCTTGGCAAGCACATTAACAACATTTCCCCTCAAATGGGAGCATTTTCAGTTCATCTCTGGTCTTAAGTAACCATTATAATAAATATAAAATACAATTAACCAATTTTTACAATCTTTTCAGGTTTTGTGTCTTCAGGAAAAAAAGACAAAGCAAAGTTTGAAATGAGGAATTTTGTATTTGCATCTCATGAACAAGACTTAGTATAACCTTTTCGTTGCTAGACATATGGTATATTACTGGATTTTTGTATTTTACAGAAAAAAGTGACAATTGTAGAAAATACAGAAATCCATGACAAAAACCACAGTAAAGAAGATTTGGTGATCCATAGACAACAGAAACCAGGCAATACAGATAAAAATCAGAGTCATGGTGATAGTTCATCATCAACAGAGGAAGATGATTCAGATCAGAAGAAACAGGAAGAAGGGTAAGAATAAAAATATCAAGTATTACCATGGCAACATAGTGATACTGACTGACTTGTCTATTGTACATGATACATATGGAATGGGGTAAGTGATGTGAACCTTTTAACAACCTAGGAAATTCTGTAAAAACCAATACCATCCTATCAATAATTGTTGTTGATTAACTGAAGGAAAATAATGTATAAAAAAGAATTTGAATAGTTAGAACAAATTAATGCTAGACTGCTATTAAACAAGAGACAACTACCTTACATTTGTACTTATAGTCTAAGAGTCAAGAGTTGTATTTTCATTTTAAAAACTGAATTCTATATCTGTGAGGCAATTTACATAGACTAGGTGAATAATCCAATCAACTATCACATTTTAGAAGAGAAGACAAACAAGAAGAAAAAGAAATGAAAAGATTTTCTAAGATGTTAGAAACCACACTAAAGATGGAGGATGTAACAAACTTAATTGATAAAGATTGCACTGATGGTGACACGCCAACAGAACCAGAACCTGTTCCTTCTAGTCAACCTTCCCAACCTGTTGTCATGCCAACTCCTGTCTCAAAAAACAATAGGTCAGGAGGAAGGTCAGGGGAAAGTGACAAATTCATTGAAATAGAAGCTGCTGCACCAAGAGCTCCAAAAGGCATTGGTAAGAAATTCTAGCAATAGTCTAACTTAGTTGAGCACCTAGTTACCATCTCAGGATATTGACTATTGTCTCTCATCATGACTAGCATTTCTCTAACAGTTTTCACTTAAAAGGGGAGCACCACTCTAGGAAATATACATTTTCATAAAATATGGGTTCTGGAGACTCATTTCATGATCTTACATTATCTTTCCTGGCATCTTTAATGAAGCTACATGATCAGAACAACAACAAATTAAAAAAATTAAAAATACTCGGACAGATGACATCAATTGTCAGTACCTCCAATAGCGTTTGACCTCTTGCTAGAGGGTTAAAATAGAACAAGAAGGTGGACTTATTTGCACATTTGCCTATAGTAACGCATGTGAAATCTTGGAGCTGAAGTTATGGTGTCGACCAAGAAATCAAATGTTTATTATTCTTATGATGTGTCTAGGCAGTAATATTCAATATGAGGTACCAAGCATAGCATCATCACATAATTAACTCTGAGATGGAACTGTACAATTAAATGAACATAATACATGTACATGAATATTAACAAACCTGTCTTAGTAGACAGGAGTAGCCAATCATATCTCTGTGGTTGGTTGAATGTCTTCTTTCAATCTATGTTATACATGATTGTCCATTGTGTATCTTGTACACTCACTTTCAGTATATGTTATACATTGTGTATCTTGTACACTCACTTTCAGTATATGTTATACATTGTGTATCTTGTACACTCACTTTCAGTATGTGTTATACATTGTGTATCTTGTACACTAACTTTCAGTATATGTTATACATTGTGTATCTTGTACACTCACTTTCAGTATATGTTATACATTGTGTATCTTGTACACTAACTTTCAGTATATGTTATACATTGTGTATCTTGTACACTAACTTTCAGTATATGTTATACGTTGTGTATCTTGTACACTCACTTTCAGTATATGTTATACATTGTGTATCTTGTACACTCACTTTCAGTATATGTTATACATTGTGTATCTTGTACACTCACTTTCAGTATGTGTTATACATTGTGTATCTTGTACACTCACTTTCAGTATATGTTATACATTGTGTATCTTGTACACTCACTTTCAGTATGTGTTATACGTTGTGTATCTTGTACACTAACTTTCAGTATGTGTTATACGTTGTGTATCTTGTACACTCACTTTCAGTATATGTTATACATTGTGTATCTTGTACACTAACTTTCAGTATATGTTATACATTGTGTATCTTGTACACTAACTTTCAGTATATGTTATACATTGTGTATCTTGTACACTAACTTTCAGTATATGTTATACATGGTATCTTGTACACTCACTTTCAGTATGTGTTATACATTCATCTTGTACACTGAAAATTTTCATGAAAATATTGGCACACAGTTTCAGACTGCGTCACTTTAATTCAAACTCAAGCAGATATTGACCTCACCTTCATTTTGACACTTACCTTTTTTGAAATTGTATATTTGATGATTATTTATTTGAACAACAGGTAATATGACGTTGACAACCTGTGGTAGATTGATGGATAGAATAGCAGCACTCAGGAGAGATATCATTAAAGGTGTTGGAATAGAAGTACTAAAACAAGCCTACGAACTCTTAGAAGACACTGACGGCAATGAAATAGAGGTGAGTAATTGTGTCTGATAGCCCACCATCACTAAGACTGTCAATATACCCATATACAGACAGACCACCACTGGAACTAAAGGCAATCAACATACCCACATACAGACAGACCACCATCATTAAGGCTGTCAACTTACCCACATACAGACAGACCACCTTTGGGACTAAAGGCCATCAATATACCCACATACAGACAGAGCACAACTGGAACTAAAGACCGTCAATGTACCTACATACAGACAGACAACCATCGCTATGACTAAAGGCTTTCAACATATCCACATACAGACAGACCACCATCACTAGAACTAAAGGCTGTCAAAATACCCACATAGACAGACCACCATCACTACGACTAAAAAGTTGTCAATGTACCTATATACAGACAGACAACCATCGCTATGACTAAAGGCTGTCAACGTACCCACATGGACAGACAACCATCACAAGAGATAAAGTCTGTCAGTCGATGACTCTACTATGAAATAACATAAAATATGTGCTTGTTTCCTGACCTCAATCAAATATGCTTACTATTATCAAAAAAAACATTGCAAAGTAAATTTGCTAACATCCCTGTTTCAAAATATTGCTGCATATCAGTTAAATTTCATATGTTAAAATTCCTGTCCCTACTAAATGATATCATCTTTTCATTGCAGCCTCGTCTTGTGGAACTTATGGGCAGAGATAAGTTTGATATTTTTGCTGGCAAGATTTGGCAGTTGAAATTTTGTGAAGAAACTGTGTTTGGATAATCATTGCACTGTGCACCCACCACCGTCATATAAAGAATTGTGCTGCACATTAAATATTGTTTATCATAAAATTAAAGAAATAGGCCTTTTTATTTAAAAAAAAAAAGAGTACCGTGTATTTCGTCATTGAGAATTTTTACAATGTATATTTTGATCCAAATCTTGTGTGTAAATGTACATTATAGCTAGACTTTTAATTCAGATTCATATTCATATTTGTATTCATTGTTAACGTGTGGATTCATTGAGTTACAATTTGGCTGATATCAGATTGTTATTTGTCATTTCAAATTTGTGTACTTACACATTACAATATCACACTATTTTTGTACACAATATATTTGACAAACAGGTTTATTGCGCATAAATGGAAATTAGTGTTTATCCATCAAAGTGGATATGAAATACTCCACCATTAACATAATTGATAGATTTAGGTACCTTGTACTCTGTGTATGGGTTGACATAATTGATAGGTTTAGGTGCCTTTAAGTTGTACCTTGTGTATCAGTTGACATAATTGATGATTTGGGCACCTTGTACCTTGTGTATGGGTTGACAGTGAGCTTTTAAAATCCATCCAACTAATAATTGTAACCTTACTTTATATTTATTAAGAAAAGCAGGTCATTTTATTTTCTTATCATTCTCAGTAGTGTTTGTAAACAGATTATTAATTATAATTGTAGTCATCAAGATGGCTTTAGTACTATATAAATAGAGATGGGGCCATTTAGTTCATATTTTGTTGTTGTACACATGTACAGTTAGATCATTTTAGTATTGTCAAGTTTCAGCTTTGCTACTTACAAGTTGTTTTGTTATGTCTATTTGAATCATATCTGTATATATGGTAGATGCAAAGAAGCCTTGTTTACTTACAAAACTTAAACAGTATTAGCAGAATCTACAAATTTATGATGAATTATAATTTGGCAAAACATAATACGATGTTAGTGTATGTAATCCTGTGATGAGCTATCAGACTCTAATCAGTTATATTAGATTGAAATCAGTGCTAGTAGTATAAGATAGGAGATAGTAACACTGTAATGTTTGCTCACTGCCAGTAGTGCAATCTCACATACACAAATAGTGTGCAGTGGTGTTAGTGACTCTTGCACATGACACTTTATAGTAAGATAGTGATACGTCCATATGATGTAAGATAGTGATGCGTCCATATGATGTAAGATAGTGATACGTCCATAATTTTTGTAAGATAGTGATGCGTCCATATGATAACATGTTTACATTCAAGTCAGGTTTTCAGAGTAATTTCTCATTTCTGTAATGGGAACAATACACTGAAAATTCTTGAGAACAACTTTAGATATTGAAACACACTGGTCAATTCAACATTCTTTCATAGCTCCCAAACCTCTCTCTATATGTGTAGGATATTTATGTCTGTCACCTCATTTTATAGTGTTATCACTTATGATCAAATGGCAATTGCATTTGTCAGAAAAAAATCACTATCTAGCCCATAATTCATTGCAAGTGTCTATTTCTATATTATGAGATTTCACCTTTCTGTTGGTGTTATTAGCATTAGCATTGACCTTGACCATAACCTTCTGGTTCAATAA